>NW_028226221.1:0-60065 GCF_052327205.1 Somniosus microcephalus | reverse complement strand
CTCTCATGCTCTCTCTCCATCTCTCGATTCTCCTCTCGCTCTCTCCTTCCATCTCTCTCTCCATCTCCTCTCTCTATCTCATCTCTCATCTCTCTCTCGCATTCTCCATCTCTCTCTCTCATTCCATCTCTCGCTCTCTCTCTCCATCTCTCTCTCCATCTCTCGCTCTCATCTCCATCTCTCTCTCCATCTCTCTCCTCTCTTCTCTCTTCTCTCTCTCCATCTCTCTCTCTCATCTCCATCTCTCTCTCTCACTCTCTCTCTCTCTCATCTCCATCTCTCTCACTCTCCATCTCTCTCTCACTCTCCATCTCTCTCTCTCACTCTCCATCTCTCTCTCTCACTCTCCATCTCTCTCTCTCACTCTCTCTCTCTCTCTCTCCATCTCTCTCTCTCTCACTCTCCATCTCTCTCTCACTCTCCATCTCTCTCTCTCACCTCTCTCTCTCTCTCCTCTCATCCTCTCCCTCATCTCCTCTCACTCCCATCTCTCTCTCGCTCACTCTCTCTCTCTCCTCTCTCTCTCTCATCTCTCTCTCACTCTCCATCTCTCTCTCTCTCTCATCTCTCTCTCTCCTCTCCATCTCTCTCCTCTCCCTCTCTCACTCTCCATCTCTCTCTCTCACTCTCTCTCTCTCTCTCAATCTCCATCTCTCTCTCCCTCTCTCTCTCTCACTCTCCATCTCTCTCTCTCTCTCTCTCCATCTCTCTCTCTCACTCTCCATCTCTCTCTCTCTCTCCATCTCTCTCACTCTCTCTCTCTCTCACTCTCCATCTCTCTCTCTCACTCTCCATCTCTCTCTCTCACTCTCCATCTCCTCTCTCTCCATCTCTCTCTCTCTCCATCTCTCTCTCTCCACCGTGCGATCGGTTTTAAACCTGCCGACAGGGCGAAATAGGTGCTGGATTTGATCGTGGGCACTCCAAGGTCAGTGGCCTGTGTGCGCTGGGCCAACGTAGCACTGCCGTAGTGATGCTGCTCTGATTCCCGGTGTTTCGACAGAGGAGAGCCAGCGAGACCAGGAATACAACAACCTGCGGAGATGTATCCGGGACTACTTCCCGTCGCGACGCTGCTTTGGGTTTGTGTGCCCGGCCCCACGAAAGAACCTGAGGGGGATCCAGGAGCTGGCGGATGATCAACTGGACCAGGAGTTCGTGGCGGAATTCCGCAAATTCTCCGAGTACATTTACACCTCCGGGAAGGTCAAGAAGGTGCTTGGTGGCCACCCGGTCACGGGCAGGAGTGAGTACATGGATGTTGCCCACCCACCGAGTCCAGAAAGGCTTCTGTTTCCTCCCCCTCCTCCATCTCCCGGCTTCCCTCCCCTACCTCCTAGCTCCCCTCCCATGTACCCAACACAATGAGAACCTAGACAGAGACAGTCGGGAAGGAAAGATAGAACTTGGATTTCTATAGCGCCTGTCATGACCCAAAGCCAATGAAGTACTTTTAGCAGTGTCAGCACTGTTGTACTGTAGGAAACCGTACAATGGGAGTGAATGGGAAAGGGTTGGGTCCATTGGGATTCTGTATAATGGGAGTGAATGTGAAGGGGTTGGGTCCATTGGGATACTGTAAAATGGGAGTGAATGCGAAGGGGTTGGGTCCACTAAGATTCTGTACAATGGGAGTGAATGGGAAGGGGTCGGGTCCACTAGGATACTGTACAATGGGAGTGAATGGGAAGGGGTTGGGTCCACTAGGATACTGTACAATGGGAGTGAATGGGAAGGGGTTGGGTCCATTGGGATTCTGTACAGTGGGAGTGAATGGGAAGGGGTTGGATCCATTGGGATTCTGTACAATTTGAGTGAATGGGAAGGGGTTGGGTCCATTGGAATTCTGTACAATGGGAGTGAATGGGAAGGGGTTGGGTCTATTGGGATTCTGTACAGTGGGAGTGAATTGGAAGCGGTTGTGTCCATTGGGATTCTGTACAGTGGGAGTGAATGGGAAGGGGTTGGGTCCATTGGAATTCTGTACAGTGGGAGTGAATGGGAAGGGGTCGGGTCCATTGGAATTCTGTACAGTGGGAGTGAATGGGAAGGGGTTGTGTCCATTGGGATCCTGTACAGTGGGAGTGAATGGGAAGGGATTGGGTCCCTTGGGTTTCTGTACATAGGGAGTGAATGGGAAGGGTTTGGGTCCATTGGGATTCTGTACAATGGGAGTGAATGGGAAGGTGTTGGGTCCATTGGGATTCTGTACAATTGGAGTGAATGGTAAGGGGTTGAGTCCCTTGGGATTCTGTGCAATGGGAGTGAATGGGAAGGGGTCGGGTCCCTTTGGATTCTGTACAATGGGTGTGAATGGGATCGGTTGAATCCATTGGGATTCTGTACAGTTGGAGTGAATAGGATGGGTTTGGGTCCATTGGGATTCTGTACAGTGGGATTGAATGGGACAGGGCTGGCTCCGTTGGGATTCTGTAAACTGGGAGTGAATGGGAAGGGGATTTGTCCATTGGGATTTTGGACAATGGGAGTGAATGGGAAGGGGTTGTGACAATTGGGATTCTGTTCAATAGGAGTGATTGGGAAGGTGTTGGGTCCATTGGGTTTCTGTACAGTGGGAGTGAATGGGAAGGGGTTGGGTCCATTGGGATTCTGATCAATGGGAGTGAATGGGAAGGGGTTGTGTCCATTGGGATTCTGTACAATGGGAGTGAATGGGAAGGGGTGGGTCCATTGGGATTCTGTACAATTGGAGTGAACGGGAAGAGGTTCGTTCCCTTGGCTTTCTGTACAATGGGAGTGAATGGGAAGGGTTTGGGTCCATTGGGATTCTGTACAGTGGGAGTGAATGTGAAGGGGTTGGGTCCCTTGGATTTCTGTACAATGGGAGTGAATGGGAAGGGTTTGGGTCCATTGGGATTCTGTACAATTGGAGTGAATGGGAAGGTGTTGAATACCTTGGGATTCTGTACAATGGGACTGAATGGGAAGGGGTTGGGTCCCTTGGGATTCTCTACAATGGGAGTGAAAGGGAAGGTTATGGGTCCATTGGGGTTCTGTGCAATGGGACTGAATGTGAAGGGGTCAGGTCCATTTGGATTCTGTACAATGGGAGTGAATGGGAAGGCTTTGGGTCCATTGGGATTCTGTACAATTGGAGTGAATGGGAAAGGGTTGAATCCCTTGGGATCTTGTACAATGGGAGTGAATGGGAAGGGGTTGGGTCCCTTGGAATTCTGTGCAATGGGAGTGAATGAGAAGGCTTTGTGTCCATTGGGGTTCTGTGCAATGGGAGTGAATGGGAAGGGGTCGGGTCCCTTTGTATTCTGTACATTGGGAGCGAATGGGAAGGGGTTGGGTCCATTTGGATTCTGTACAATGGGAATGAATGGGATGGGGCTCGCTCCGTTGGGATTGTGTACTGTTGGAGTGACTGGGAAGGGGATTTGTCCATTGATATTTTGGACAATGGGAGTGAATGGGAAGAGGTTGCGACAATTGGGATTCTGTACAATGGGAGTGAATGGGAAGGTGTTGGGTCCATTGCAAATAATAGGGTAATAATAATGGGGGATTTCAACTTCCCCAATATTAACTGGGATAGTCAGAGTGTGAAAGGCTCAGAGGGTGTAGAATTCTTAAAGTGCATCCAGAGAGCTTTTTGAGCCAGCATGTAGAAAGTCCTACAAGGGAGGGGGCGGTACTGGACCTAATTCGAGGGAATGTGGCCGGCCAAGTGGAAAAAGTGCTAGTAGGTGAGCACTTTGGTGATAGTGACCATAATATGGTAAGATTTAAGGTGGTCATGGAAAAGGACAGGGATGAGCCGGAAATAAAGGTTCTAAATTGGGGGAAGGCCGATTTTAATAGGATAAGGCAGGATCTGGCCAAAATGGACTGGGATCAGCTACTTGTAGGAAAATCCGCATCGGAGCAATGGGAGGCTTTCAGAAGGGAGATTGAGATCATACAATGGCAACATGTTCCCGTAAAGGTCAAGAGTGGTTCCAAAAACCACAGGGAACCTTGGATGTCAGGGGATATACGAGAATGGATTAGGAAGAAAAGGAGGGCTTTTGGTAGATACAAAAGGCTAAAGACGGAGGAAGCCCTAGAGGAGTACAAAAAGTGCAGGGGGATACTTAAAAAAGAAATTAGGAGATCAAGGAGGGGCCATGAAATAACACTGGCGAGCAAAATAAAGGAAAATCCAAAGATGTTTTATAAGTATATTAAGGGTAAGAGGATAACTAGGGAAAAAATAGGGCCCATTAGGGACAAAAGTGGCAATCTGTGTGTGGAGCCGGAAGATGTAGGAGGGGTTCTAAATGAATTTTTTGCATCTGTTTTCACTATGGAGAAGGACGATGTAGACATAGAGATAGGGCGGGGGGACTGTGATATGCGCGAACATATTAACATCGAGAGGGAGGAGGTATTGGCGGTTTTAGCTGGCCTAAAAATGGATAAATCCCCAGGCCCGGATGAAATGTATCCCAGGCTGCTGTGTGAGGCAAAGGAAGAGATTGCGGGGGCTCTAACACATATATTCAGGACCTCTCTGGCCACAGGGGATGTGCCAGAGGACTGGAGAACCGCTAATGTAGTACCATTATTCAAGAAGGGTAGTAGGGAAAAACCGGGGAACTACAGGCCAGTGAGCCTAACATCAGTGGTAGGAAAATTATTGGAAAAAATTCTGAGGGACAAAATTTGTCTCCACTTGGAGAGGCAAGGATTAATCAGGGATAGTCAACATGGCTTTGTCAAGGGAAGATCATGTCTGACTAATTTGATTGAATTTTTTGAGGGGGTGACTAGGTGTGTGGATGAGGGTAACGCAGTGGATGTGGTATACATGGATTTCAGTAAGGCCTTCGATAAAGTCCCGCACAGGAGACTGGTCAAGAAGGTAAGAGTCCACGGAATCCAGGGTGCCTTGGCACATTGGATACAAAACTGGCTTAGTGGCAGAAGGCAGAGGGTGATGGTCGAAGGTTGTTTTTGTGACTGGAAGCCTGTGGCCAGTGGGGTACCACAGGGATCGGTGCTGGGTCCCTTGCTGTTTGTGGTCTACATTAATGACTTGGATATGAATGTAAAAGGTATGATCAGTAAGTTCGCGGATGATACAAAAATTGGTAGGGTGGTAAATAGCGAGGAGGGTAGCCTCAGTCTGCAGGACGATATAGATGGGCTGGTCAGATGGGCGGAACAGTGGCAAATGGAATTTAACCCGGAAAAGTGCGAGGTGATGCACTTTGGGGGGACTAACAAGGCAAGGGAATACACAATGAATGGAAAGACCCTAGGCAAGACGGTCAGAGGGATCTGGGTGTGCAAGTACACAGATCCCTGAAGGCGGCGGAACAGGTGGATAAGGTGGTAAAAAAGGCATATGGGATACTTGCCTTCATTAGCCGAGGCATTGAATATAAGAGCAAGGAGGTTATGATGGAGCTGTATAAAACACTGGTTAGGCCACAGCTGGAATACTATGTGCAGTTCTGGTCGCCACACTACAGGAAGGATGTGATCGCGTTAGAGAGGGTGCAGAGGAGGTTCACCAGGATGTTACCAGGGCTGGAGCGCTTCAGCTATGAAGAGAGACTGGGCAGATTGGGTTTGTTTTCCTTGGAGCAGAGGAGGCTGAGGGGGGACATGATTGAGGTGTACAAAATTATGAGGGGCATAGATAGGATGGATGCTGAGGAGCTTTTTCCCTTAGTAGAGGGGTCAATAACTAGGGGGCATAGATTCAAGGTAAAGGGCGGGAGGTTTAGAGGGGATTTGAGAAAGAACTTTTTCACCCCAGAGGGTGGTTGGAGTCTGGAACTCACTGCCTGAAAGGGTTGTGGAGGCAGAAACCCTCACAACATTTAAGAAGCATTTGGATGAGCACTTGAAATGCCATAGCATACAAGGCTACGGACCAAATGCTGGAATATGGGATTAGATTAGACAGGGCTTGATGGCCGGCGTGGATACGATGGGCCGAAGGGCCTCTATCCGTGCTGTATTACTCTATGACTCTATGACTCATTGGGATTCCGTACAGTGTGAATGAATGGGAAGGGTTTGGGTTCATTAGGATTCTAGACAAGGCAGTGAATGGGATGGGGCTGGCTCCATTGGGATTGTGTACAGTGGGAGTGAATGGGAAGTGATGTGTCCATTGGCAATGTGTACAATGGGTGTGAATGGCAAGCAGTTTGGTCCATTGGGATTCTGTACAATGGGAGTGAATGTGAAGGGGTTGGGTCCCTTGGATTTCTGTACAATGGGAGTGAATGGGAAGGGTTTGGGTCCATTGGGATTCTGTACAATTGGAGTGAATGGGAAGGTGTTGAATACCTTGGGATTCTGTACAATGGGACTGAATGGGAAGGGGTTGGGTCCCTTGGGATTCTCTACAATGGGAGTGAAAGGGAAGGTTATGGGTCCATTGGGGTTCTGTGCAATGGGACTGAATGTGAAGGGGTCAGGTCCATTTGGATTCTGTACAATGGGAGTGAATGGGAAGGCTTTGGGTCCATTGGGATTCTGTACAATTGGAGTGAATGGGAAAGGGTTGAATCCCTTGGGATCTTGTACAATGGGAGTGAATGGGAAGGGGTTGGGTCCCTTGGAATTCTGTGCAATGGGAGTGAATGAGAAGGCTTTGTGTCCATTGGGGTTCTGTGCAATGGGAGTGAATGGGAAGGGGTCGGGTCCCTTTGTATTCTGTACATTGGGAGCGAATGGGAAGGGGTTGGGTCCATTTGGATTCTGTACAATGGGAATGAATGGGATGGGGGCTCGCTCCGTTGGGATTGTGTACTGTTGGAGTGACTGGGAAGGGGATTTGTCCATTGATATTTTGGACAATGGGAGTGAATGGGAAGAGGTTGCGACAATTGGGATTCTGTACAATGGGAGTGAATGGGAAGGTGTTGGGTCCATTGCAAATAATAGGGTAATAATAATGGGGGATTTCAACTTCCCCAATATTAACTGGGATAGTCAGAGTGTGAAAGGCTCAGAGGGTGTAGAATTCTTAAAGTGCATCCAGGAGAGCTTTTTGAGCCAGCATGTAGAAAGTCCTACAAGGGAGGGGGCGGTACTGGACCTAATTCGAGGGAATGTGGCCGGCCAAGTGGAAAAAGTGCTAGTAGGTGAGCACTTTGGTGATAGTGACCATAATATGGTAAGATTTAAGGTGGTCATGGAAAAGGACAGGGATGAGCCGGAAATAAAGGTTCTAAATTGGGGGAAGGCCGATTTTAATAGGATAAGGCAGGATCTGGCCAAAATGGACTGGGATCAGCTACTTGTAGGAAAATCCGCATCGGAGCAATGGGAGGCTTTCAGAAGGGAGATTGAGATCATACAATGGCAACATGTTCCCGTAAAGGTCAAGAGTGGTTCCAAAAACCACAGGGAACCTTGGATGTCAGGGGATATACGAGAATGGATTAGGAAGAAAAGGAGGGCTTTTGGTAGATACAAAAGGCTAAAGACGGAGGAAGCCCTAGAGGAGTACAAAAAGTGCAGGGGGATACTTAAAAAAGAAATTAGGAGATCAAGGAGGGGCCATGAAATAACACTGGCGAGCAAAATAAAGGAAAATCCAAAGATGTTTTATAAGTATATTAAGGGTAAGAGGATAACTAGGGAAAAAATAGGGCCCATTAGGGACAAAAGTGGCAATCTGTGTGTGGAGCCGGAAGATGTAGGAGGGGTTCTAAATGAATTTTTTGCATCTGTTTTCACTATGGAGAAGGACGATGTAGACATAGAGATAGGGCGGGGGGACTGTGATATGCGCGAACATATTAACATCGAGAGGGAGGAGGTATTGGCGGTTTTAGCTGGCCTAAAAATGGATAAATCCCCAGGCCCGGATGAAATGTATCCCAGGCTGCTGTGTGAGGCAAAGGAAGAGATTGCGGGGGCTCTAACACATATATTCAGGACCTCTCTGGCCACAGGGGATGTGCCAGAGGACTGGAGAACCGCTAATGTAGTACCATTATTCAAGAAGGGTAGTAGGGAAAAACCGGGGAACTACAGGCCAGTGAGCCTAACATCAGTGGTAGGAAAATTATTGGAAAAAATTCTGAGGGACAAAATTTGTCTCCACTTGGAGAGGCAAGGATTAATCAGGGATAGTCAACATGGCTTTGTCAAGGGAAGATCATGTCTGACTAATTTGATTGAATTTTTTGAGGGGGTGACTAGGTGTGTGGATGAGGGTAACGCAGTGGATGTGGTATACATGGATTTCAGTAAGGCCTTCGATAAAGTCCCGCACAGGAGACTGGTCAAGAAGGTAAGAGTCCACGGAATCCAGGGTGCCTTGGCACATTGGATACAAAACTGGCTTAGTGGCAGAAGGCAGAGGGTGATGGTCGAAGGTTGTTTTTGTGACTGGAAGCCTGTGGCCAGTGGGGTACCACAGGGATCGGTGCTGGGTCCCTTGCTGTTTGTGGTCTACATTAATGACTTGGATATGAATGTAAAAGGTATGATCAGTAAGTTCGCGGATGATACAAAAATTGGTAGGGTGGTAAATAGCGAGGAGGGTAGCCTCAGTCTGCAGGACGATATAGATGGGCTGGTCAGATGGGCGGAACAGTGGCAAATGGAATTTAACCCGGAAAAGTGCGAGGTGATGCACTTTGGGGGGACTAACAAGGCAAGGGAATACACAATGAATGGAAAGACCCTAGGCAAGACGGTCAGAGGGATCTGGGTGTGCAAGTACACAGATCCCTGAAGGCGGCGGAACAGGTGGATAAGGTGGTAAAAAAGGCATATGGGATACTTGCCTTCATTAGCCGAGGCATTGAATATAAGAGCAAGGAGGTTATGATGGAGCTGTATAAAACACTGGTTAGGCCACAGCTGGAATACTATGTGCAGTTCTGGTCGCCACACTACAGGAAGGATGTGATCGCGTTAGAGAGGGTGCAGAGGAGGTTCACCAGGATGTTACCAGGGCTGGAGCGCTTCAGCTATGAAGAGAGACTGGGCAGATTGGGTTTGTTTTCCTTGGAGCAGAGGAGGCTGAGGGGGGACATGATTGAGGTGTACAAAATTATGAGGGGCATAGATAGGATGGATGCTGAGGAGCTTTTTCCCTTAGTAGAGGGGTCAATAACTAGGGGGCATAGATTCAAGGTAAAGGGCGGGAGGTTTAGAGGGGATTTGAGAAAGAACTTTTTCACCCAGAGGGTGGTTGGAGTCTGGAACTCACTGCCTGAAAGGGTTGTGGAGGCAGAAACCCTCACAACATTTAAGAAGCATTTGGATGAGCACTTGAAATGCCATAGCATACAAGGCTACGGACCAAATGCTGGAATATGGGATTAGATTAGACAGGGCTTGATGGCCGGCGTGGATACGATGGGCCGAAGGGCCTCTATCCGTGCTGTATTACTCTATGACTCTATGACTCATTGGGATTCCGTACAGTGTGAATGAATGGGAAGGGTTTGGGTTCATTAGGATTCTAGACAAGGCAGTGAATGGGATGGGGCTGGCTCCATTGGGATTGTGTACAGTGGGAGTGAATGGGAAGTGATGTGTCCATTGGCAATGTGTACAATGGGTGTGAATGGCAAGCAGTTTGGTCCATTGGGATTCTGTACAATGGCTGTGAATGGGAAGGTGTTTGGTACATTGGGATTCTATACAATGGGAGTGAATGGGAAGAGGTGTGTCCATTGGGATTCGGCACAAAGGGAATGAATGGGAAGGGGTTCGGTCCATTGAGAATCTGTACAATGTGAGTGAATGGAAAGGGGTTTGATACATTGGGATTCTGTTCAATTGGAGTGAATGGGAAGGGGTTGGGTGAATTGGGATTCTGTACAGTGGGCGTGAATGGGAAGGGATCAGGTCCATTGGGATTCTGCACAATGGTTATGAATGGGAAGGGGTTGTGCCCATTAGGATTCTGTGCAATGGGACTGAATGGGAAGGAGTTGGGTTCATTGGGGTTCTGTACAATGGGAATGAATGGGAAGGGGTTGTGTCCATTGGGATTCTGTACAATGGGAGTGAATGGGCAGGGGTTGGGTCCATTGGGATTCGGTGCAATGGAAGTAAAAGGGAAGGGGTTGTGTCCATTGGGATCCTGTACAATGGGAGTGAATGGGAAGGGGCTGGCTCCATTGGAATTCTGTACAATGGTAGTGAATGTGAAGGGATGTGTCCATTGGGATTCTGTACAAAGTGAGTGAATGGGAAGGGGCCGGGTCCATTGTGATTCTGTACAAAGCGAGTGAATGGGAAGGGGTCGGGTCCATTGCGATTCTGTACAAAGCGAGTGAATGGGAAGGGGTTGGGTACATTGGGATTCCGTACAATGGGAGTGAATGGGAAGGGGCTGGCTCCATTGAAATTCTGTACAATGGTAGTGAATGTGAAGGGATGTGTCCATTGGGATTCTGTACAAAGGGAGTGAATGGGCAGGGGCATTGGGATTCTGTACATTTGGGAGTGAATGGGAAGGGGTCAGGTCCATTGGGATTCTGTACAATGGGAGTGAATGAGAAGAGGTTGGGTCCATTGGGATTCTGTACAATGGGAATGAATGGGAAGGGGTCAGGTCCATTGGGATTCTGTACAGAGGCAGTGATTGGGAAAGGGTTGGTCCTTTGGAATTCTGTAGAAAGGGAGTGAATGGGAAGGGGTTCGGTCCATTTGGATTCTGTACAATGGGAGTGACTGGGAAGGGGTCGGGTCCATTGGGATTCTGTACAAATGGAGTGAATGGGAAGGGGTTGGGTCCATTGGGATTTTGTACAATGGGAGTGAATGGGAAGGGGTTGGGTCCATTGGGATTCTGTACAATGGGAGTGAATGGGAAGGGGTCAGGTCCATTGGGATTCTGTACAGAGGCAGTGATTGGGAAAGGGTTGGTCCTTTGGAATTCTGTCGAAAGGGAGTGAATGGTAACGGGTTGGGTCCTTTTGGATTCTGTACAATGGGAGTGAATGGGAAGGGGTTGGGTCCATTGGGATTCTGTACAATGTGAGTGAATGGGAAGGTGTTGGGTCCATTGGGATTCTGTACAATGGGAGTGAATGGGAAGGGGTTGGGTCCATTGGGATTCTGTACAATGGGAGTGAATGGGAAGGGGTTGGGTCCATTGGGATTCTGTATAATGGGAGTGAATGCAAAAGGGTTGGGTGCATTGGGATTCTGTACAATGGGAGTGATGGGGTTGGGTCCATTGGGATTCTGTATAATGGGAGTGAATGGTAACGGGTTGGGTGCTTTTGGATTCTGTACAATGGGAGTGAATGGGAAGGGGTTGGGTCCATTGGGATTCTGTACAAAGTGAGTGAATGGGAAGGGGCCGGGTCCATTGTGATTCTGTACAAAGTGCGTGAATGGGAAGGGGTCGGGTCCATTGCGATTCTGTACAAAGCGAGTGAATGGGAAGGGGTTGGGTACATTGGGATTCCGTACAATGGGAGTGAATGGGAAGGGGCTGGCTCCATTGAAATTCTGTACAATGGTAGTGAATGTGAAGGGATGTGTCCATTGGGATTCTGTACAAAGGGAGTGAATGGGCAGGGGCATTGGGATTCTGTACAATGGGAGTGAATGGGAAGGGGTCAGGTCCATTGGGATTCTGTACAATGGGAGTGAATGAGAAGAGGTTGGGTCCATTGGGATTCTGTACAACGGGAATGAATGGGAAGGGGTCAGGTCCATTGGGATTCTACAGAGGCAGTGATTGGGAAAGGGTTGGTCCTTTGGAATTCTGTAGAAAGGGAGTGAATGGGAAGGGGTTCGGTCCATTTGGATTCTGTACAATGGGAGTGACTGGGAAGGGGTCGGGTCCATTGGGATTCTGTACAAATGGAGTGAATGGGAAGGGGTTGGGTCCATTGGGATTTTGTACAATGGGAGTGAATGGGAAGGGGTTGGGTCCATTGGGATTCTGTACAATGGGAGTGAATGGGAAGGGGTCAGGTCCATTGGGATTCTGTACAGAGGCAGTGATTGGGAAAGGGTTGGTCCTTTGGAATTCTGTCGAAAGGGAGTGAATGGTAACGGGTTGGGTCCTTTTGGATTCTGTACAATGGGAGTGAATGGGAAGGGGTTGGGTCCATTGGGATTCTGTACAATGTGAGTGAATGGGAAGGTGTTGGGTCCATTGGGATTCTGTACAATGGGGGTGAATGGGAAGGGGTTGGGTCCATTGGGATTCTGTACAATGGGAGTGAATGGGAAGGGGTTGGGTCCATTGGGATTCTGTACAATGGGAGTGAATGGGAAGGGGTTGGGTCCATTGGGATTCTGTATAATGGGAGTGAATGCAAAAGGGTTGGGTGCATTGGGATTCTGTACAATGGGAGTGATGGGGTTGGGTCCATTGGGATTCTGTATAATGGGAGTGAATGGTAACGGGTTGGGTGCTTTTGGATTCTGTACAATGGGAGTGAATGGGAAGGGGTTGGGTCCATTGGGATTCTGTATAATGCAAGTGAATGGGAAGGTGTTGGGTCCATTGGGATTCCGTACAATGGGGGTAAATGGGAAGGGGTTGTGTCCATTGGGATTGTGTAAAATGGGAATGAAAGGTAAGGGGTTGGGTCCATTGGGATTCTGTACAGTGGGAGTGAATGGGAAGTGGTTGGATCCATTGGGATTTTGTACAATGGGAGGGAATGGGAAGGCGTTGGGTCCATTGGGATTCTGTACAATGGGAGTGAATGGAAAGGGGTTGGGTCCATTGGGATTCTGTACAATGGAAGTGATGGGGTTGGGTCCATTGGGATTCTGTATAATGGGAGTGAATGGGAAGGGGTTGGGTCCTTTTGGATTCTGTACAATGGGAGTGAATGGGAAGGGGTTGGGTCCATTGGGATTGTGTAAAATGGGAATGAAAGGTAAGGGGTTGGGTCCATTGGGATTCTGTACAGTGGGAGTGAATGGGAAGTGGCTGGATCCATTGGGATTTTGTACAATGGGAGGGAATGGGAAGGCGTTGGGTCCATTGGGATTCTGTACAATGGGAGTGAATGGGAAGGGGTTGGGTCCATTGGGATTCTGTACAATGGAAGTGATGGGGTTGGGTCCATTGGGATTCTGTATAATGGGAGTGAATGGGAAGGGGTTGGGTCCTTTTGGATTCTGTACAATGGGAGTGAATGGGAAGGGGTTGGGTCCATTGGGATTCTGTAGAACAGGTGTGAATGGGAAGGGGTTGAGTTCATTGCGATTTTGTACAATGGAATTAAATGGGAAGGGGTTGGGTCCACTGGGATTCTGTACAATGGGAGTGAATGGGAAGTTGTTTGGTCCATTCGGATTCCGTACAATGGGAATGAATGGGAAGGGGTTGGGTCCATTGGGATTCTGTACAATGGGTGTGAATGGGAAGGTTGGGTCCATTGGGATTCTGTATAATGGGAGTGAATGGGAAGGGGTTTGGTCCATTCAGACTCCGTACAATGGGAGTGAATGGAAGGTGTTGTGTCCATTGGGATTCTGTAGAATGGGAGTGAATGGGTAGGGATTGGAACCATTGGGATTCAGTACAGCGGGAGTGAATGGGAAGGGGTTGGTTCCACTGTGATTCTGTACAATGGGAGTGAATGGGAAGTGGTTGGGACCATTAGGATACTGTACAATGGGAGTGTATGGCAAGTGGTTGGGTCCATTGGGATTCTGTACAATGAGAGTGAATGGGAAGGGGTTGTGTCCATTGGGATTCTGTACAATGGGAGTGAATGGGAAGGGGTGGGGTCCATTGTGAATCTGTACAATGGGAGTGAATGGGAAGGGGTTGGGTCCATTGGGATTCTGTACAATGGGAGTGAATGGGAAGGGGTTGGGTCCATTGTGAATCTGTACAATGGGAGTGAATGGGAAGGGGTTGGGTCCATTGTGAATCTGTACAATGGGTGTGAATGGGAAGGGGTTGGGTCCATTGTGAATCTGTACACTGGGAGTCAATGTGAAGGGATTGGGTCCATTGGGATTCTGTACAAAGTGAGTGAATGGGAAGGGGTTGGGTCCACTGGGATTCTGTACAATGGGAGTGAATGGGAATTGGTTGGGTCCATTGGGATTCTGTACAATGGGAGTGAATTCGAAGAGTTTGGAGCATTCAGATTCCGTCCAAAGGGAGTGATTTGGAATGGGTTGGTTCCATTGGTATTCTGTACAATGGGATTGAATGGGAACGGGTTGGATCCATTGGAATTCCATACAATGGGAGTGAATGGGAAGGGATTGGGTCCATTGGGATTCTGTACAATGGGAGTGAATGGGAAGGGGTTTGGCCCATTGGGATTCTGTACAATGGGAGTGAATGGGAAGGGTTTGTGTCCATTCGGATCCTGTACAAAGGGAGTGAATGGGAAGGGGTCGGGTCCATTGGGATTCTGTACAAAGCAAGTGAATGGGAAGGCGTTGGGTACAATGTGAGTGATTGGGCAGAGGTCTGGGTCCATTGGGATTCTGTACAGTGTGACTGAATGGGCAGCGGTTGGGTCCATTGGGATTCTGTACAAATTCAGTGAATGGGAGGGGGATGGGTCAGTTGGGATTCTGTACAATGGGAGTGAATGGGAAGGGGTCAGGCCCATTGAGATTCTGTACAGAGGCAGTGATTGGGAAAGGGTTGGCCCATTGGAATTCTGTAGAAAGGGAGTGAATGGGAAGGGTTTCGGTCCATTTGATTTCTGTACAATGGGAGTGAATGGGAAGGGGTCGGGTCCATTGGGATTCTGTACAAATGGAGTGAATTGGAAGGGGTTGGGTCCATTCGGATTCTGTACAATGGGAGTGAATGGGAAGGGATTGGGTCCATTGGGATTCTGTATAATGGGAGTGAATGCGAAGGGGTTGGGTCCATTGGGATTCTGTACAATGGGAGTGATGGGGTTGTGTCCATTGGGATTTTGTATAATGGGAGTGAGTGGTAACGGATTGGGTCCTTTGGATTCTGTACAATGGGAGTGAATGAGAAGGGGTTGGGTCCATTGGGATTCTGTACAATCGGAGTGAATGGGCAGGTGTTGGGTCCTTTTGGATTCTGTACAATGGGAGTGAATGGGAACGGGTTGTGTCCATTGGGATTCTGTACAATGGGAGTGAATGGGAAGGTGTTGCGTCCATTGGGATTCTGTACAATGGGGGTGAATGGGAAGGGGTTGTGTCCATTGGGATTCTGTACAATGGGAGTGAATGGGAGGGGGTTGGGTCCATTGGGATTCTGTACAATGGGAGTGAATGGGAAGGGGTTGGGTCCATTGGGATTCTGTACAATGGGAGTGAATGGGAAGGGGTTGGGTCCATTGGGGTTCTGTACAAATGGAGTGAATGGGAAGGGGTTGGGTCCATTGGGATTCTGTACAATGGGAGTGAATGGGAAGGGGTTGGGTCCATTGGGATTCTGTACAATGGGAGTGAATGGGAAGGGGTTTGGTCCATTGGGATTCTGTACAATAGAAGTGAATGGGTAGGGTTTGGGTGCATTGGGATTCTGTACAACGGGTGTGAATGGGAAGGGGTTGAGTTCATTGCGATTCTATATGCAATGGGATTGAATGGGAAGGGGATGGATCCACTGGGACTCTGTACAGTGGGTGTGAATGGGTTGGGATGGGGTCCATTGGGATTCTGTACAATGGGCGTGAATGGGCAGTGGTTTGGTCCATTCGGATTCCGTACAATGGAAGTGAATGGGAAGGGGTTGGGTCCATTGGGATTCTATACAATGGGAGTGAATGGGAAGGGGTTGGGGCCATTGAGGTTCTGTACAATGGGAGTGAATGGGAATGTGTTGGGTTCACTGGGATTCTGTATAAAGGGAGTGATTCGGAAGGGGTTGTGTCCATTGGAATTCTGTCCAATGGGAGTGAATTGGAAGGTGTTGGCTCCATTGGGATACTGTACAATGGGAGTGAATGTGAAGGGGTTGGGTCCACTGGGATTCTGTACAATGGGTGTGAATGGGAAGGGGTTGGGTCTACTGGGATTCTGCAGAATGGGAGGGAATGGGAAGGGGTTGGGTCCATTGTGATTCTGTACAATGGGAGTGAATGGGAAGGGGTTGGGTCAACAGGGATTCTGTACAATGGGAGTGAATGGGAAGGGGTTAGGTTCCTTGTGTTTCTGTACAACGGGTGGGAATGGGAAGAGGTTGGATCCATTGGGATTATGTACACTGGGAGTCAATGTGAAGGGGTTGGGTTCATTGGGATTCTGTACAATGGGAGTGAATGGGAAGGGGTTTGGAGCATTCAGATTCCGTACAAAGGGATTGATTTGGAATGGGTTGGTTCCATTGGGATTCTGTACAATTGGATTGAATGGGAAGGGGCTGGGTCCATTGGAATTCCACACAATGGGAGTGAATGGGAAGGGATTGTGTCCATTGGGATTCTGTACAATGGGAGTGAATGGGAAGGCGTTGGGTCCATTGGGATTCTGTACAGTGGGAGTGAATGGGAAAGTTTTGTTTTGCCTGGTTGTGATCTCCTCCATCTTCTACTTCAGTGTTGAGCCACTTGGCCATGACCTACGTGGACGCCATTGCTAGTGGCGAGCTGCCTTGTGTGGAGAGCGGTATAGCCAGAATGGCTGAACACGAAAACACTGCTGCCATTAAGAGAGCGCTGGAATACTACGACCGCAAGGTGGCAGGGTTGTCCCAGTTTCCATCGCACATTGTCTACCAACTCACCGATCTATTTACTTATTACCACAACGTGGCCGTGAGCGTTTTCATGAAAGGTTCTCTGAAGATTGACACCGGGAAACATATCTTGAATTTGGAGGTGACGTATATTCAGATATCTCCTTGAAAGAGAGGGACTGAGAGACACCAGTCAGTGTACAGATTTCTCCCTGAGGGAGAGGGACTGAGAGACACCAGTCAGTTTACAGATATCTCCCTGAGCGAGAGGACTGGGAGACACCAGTCAGTGTACAGATAGTTCCCTGAGAGAGAGAGTGGGAGACACCAGGCAGTGTACAGATATGACCGAGAGAGAGAGGGACTGAGAGACATTAGTTTGTTTAGAGATATCTCCTTAAGGGGAATGGAATGGGAGACACCAGTCAGTGTACAGATATCGCCCTGAAGGAGAGGGACTGAGAGACACCAGTCAGTGTGCAGATATCTCCCTGAGAGAGGGGACTGAGAGACACCAGTCAGTGTACAGATATCTCCCTGAGAGACAGGGGACTGAGAGACACCAGTCAGTGTACAGATATCTCCCTGAGAGACAGGGGACTGAGAGATACCAGTCAGTGTACAGATATCTCCCTGAGGGAGAGGGGACTGAGGGACACCAGTCAGTGTACAGATATCTCACTGAGAGAGAGGGGACTGAGAGATACCAGTCAGTGTACAGATATCTCCCTGAGAGAGAGGGGATTGAGAGCTACCAGTCAGTGTACAGATATCTCCCTGAGAGAGAGGGACTGAGAGATACCAGTCAGTGTACAGATATCTCCCTGAGAGAGAGGGGACTGAGAGATACCAGTCAGTGTACAGATATCTCCCTGAGGGAGAGGGGACTGAGGGAAACCAGTCAGTGTACAGATATCTCCCTGGGAGAGAGAGGACTGAGAGACACCAGTCAGTGTACAGATATCTCCCTGAGAGAGAGGGACTGAGAGATACCAGTCAGTGTACAGATATCTCCCTGAGAGAGAGGGACTGAGAGATACCAGTCAGTGTACAGATATCTCCCTGAGAGAGAGGGGATTGACAGCTACCAGTCAGTGTACAGATATCTCCCTGAGAGAGAGGGGATTGACAGCTACCAGTCAGTGTACAGATATCTCCCTGAGAGAGAGGGACTGAGAGACACCAGTCAGTGTGCAGATATCTCCCTGAGAGAGAGGGACTGAGAGACACCAGTCAGTGTACAGATATCTCCCTGAGGGAGAGGGGACTGAGAGACCCCAGTCAGTGTACAGATATCTCCCTGAGAGAGAGGGGATTGTGAGACACCAGTCAGTGTACAGATATCTTCCTCAGAGAGAGGGGATTGTGAGACACCAGTCAGTGTACAGATATCTTCCTCAGAGAGAGGGGATTGTGAGACACCAGTCAGTGTACAGATACCTCCCTGAGGTCCAGTGTCTCTTTGACTCATTTTTTCCTGTTACCAGAAGTCCCTGAGTTCCCGGTACAATTCACTACTTGCCAAGATCGAAAGTGAATCAAGACAAAGATGTGAGGCGTTACTGTCGGAAGTGATGGAATCGGTAAAGGAGAACTTGGATTCTGGTTATTACTTGAGACCTGGGGGATATCTGGAGTTGGAGAGCGCACTGGAGAATGGCACAAAGCAATTCAATGCTGAAACTGTCGAGGAGATGATGGTCAGTCCACCATTTTACTTTCCGTCTTTCTTTCTCCTCTTCTCCATTTCTCGCTGTGTTTTTCTGTCTGTCTCTCCCTCTCAGTCTCCATTTCTCTATTTCTGTTTTTTTAATATATCGCTTTCTGTCATTCACCCCCCCTCCATGTCTCTCACTCTCAGTGAGGCACTTTTTTGCTCTCTTTAGGTTCTGGGAAGAGATTAAATGGGTGGGTCGAGTCAATGATAGTGGAGAGTGTACATGGGCTGTGGGAGGAGATTAAATGGGTGGGGAGAGTCAGTGATAGTGGAGAGTGTACATGGGCTGTGGGAGGAGAGTAAATGGGTGGGGAGAGTCAGTGATAGGGGAGAGTGTACATGGGCTGTGGGAGGAGAGTAAATGGGTGGGGAGAGTCAGTGATAGGGGAGAGTGTACATGGGCTGTGGGAGGAGAGTAAATGGGTGGGTAGAGTCAGTGATAGAGGAGAGTGTACATGGGCTGTGGGAGGAGATTAAATGGGTGGGTAGAGTCAGTGATAGGGGAGAGTGTACATGGGCTGTGGGAGGAGATTAAATGGGTGGGGAGAGTCAGTGATGGGGAGAGTGTACATGGGCTGTGGGAGGAGATTAAATGGGCGGGGAGAGTCAGTGGTAGTGGAGATTGTACATGGGCTGTGGGAGGCGATTAAATGGGTGGGGAGAGTCAGTGATAGGGGAGAGTGTACATGGGCTGTGGGAGGAGATTAAATGGGTGGGGAGAGCCAGTGATAGGGGAGAGTGTACATGGGCTGTGGGAGGAGATTAAATGGGTGGGGAGAGTCAGTGATAGGGGAGAGTGTACATGGGCTGTGGGAGGAGATTAAATGGGTGGGGAGAGTCAGTGATAGGGGAGAGTGTACATGGGCTGTGGGAGGAGATTAAATGGGTGGGTCGAGTCAATGATAGTGGAGAGTGTACATGGGCTGTGGGAGGAGATTAAAAGGGTCTGTAGAGTCAGTGATAGTGGAGAGTGTACATGGGCTGTGGGAGGAGATTAAATGGGTGGGTAGAGTCAGTGATAGGGGAGAGTGTACATGGGCTGTGGGAGGAGATTAAATGGGTGGGGAGAGTCAGTGATAGGGGAGAGTGTACATGGGCTGTGGGAGGAGATTAAATGGGTGGGGAGAGTCAGTGATAGGGGAGAATGTACATGGGCTGTGGGAGGAGATTAAATGGGTGGGGAGATTCAGTGATAGGGGAGAGTGTACATGGGCTGTGGGAGGAGATTAAATGGATGGGGAGAGTCAGTGATAGGGGAGAGTGTACATGGGCTGTGGGAGGAGATTAAATGGGTGGGGAGAGTCAGTGATAGGGGAGAGTGTACATGGGCTGTGGGAGGAGATTAAATGGGTGGGGAGAGTCAGTGATAGGGGAGAGTGTACATGGGCTGTGGGAGGAGATTAAATGGGTGGGTCGAGTCAATGATAGTGGAGAGTGTACATGGGCTGTGAGAGGAGATTAAATGGGTGGGGAGAGTCAGTGATAGGGGAGAGTGTACATGGGCTGTGGGAGGAGATTCAATGGGTGGGGACAGTCAGTGATAGGGGAGAGTGTACATGGGCTGTGGGAGGAGATTAAATGGGTAGGGAGAGTCAGTGATAGGGGAGAGTGTACATGGGCTGTGGGAGGAGATTAAATGGGTGGGTCGAGTCAATGATAGTGGAGAGTGTACATGGGCTGTGGGAGGAGATTAAAAGTGTCTGTAGAGTCAGTGATAGTGGAGAGTGTACATGGGCTGTGGGAGGAGATTAAATGGGTGGGGAGAGTCAGTGATAGGGGAGAGTGTACATGGGCTGTGGGAGGAGATTAAATGGGTGGGGAGAGTCAGTGATAGGGGAGAGTGTACATGGGCTGTGGGAGGAGGTTAAATGGGTGGGGAGAGTCAGTGATAGGTGTTAAGTATGTGTATTGTATTGAACAATTAACACAAAGACTTAAACGTATAACTCAAACAGGTCTTTACTGGTTGGAGGTAGGGACTATACGTAGGTCTTTACTTCATGCCCACAGGTGGGAACTGAGGGGAGATCAGTACCCACAGTACTATTTATACCACTATGGCCAGGAGTGGTACTGCGTATCACTACGCCCTACAAGTAGTGCAGTCCTGTCCATAGGTTCAAAGTAGCACACATATTACATACACAACATTCCTCCCTTCCTAGCTTTACAGTCATCTCCCCATTTAACATAACGTAATAACATATATACATATATAACTTAAGGTTTACATAACAGAATAACATAGATAACTTCATGTCAAAACAGATCACAGATTCAGTCTCTGCGGAAAACAGTTCACAGATTCAATCTCTGTGGTGTAGTCGGTTCATGTTGCTGGAGTGACTCATTCAATAGTCCTTCCATGGATTTAACAGTTTGAACTTCCGAACTGAATTGGCTCCGTTCGGAGGGACCACGTGTGTGATCTGGTAGAGGTAATAATGGTTCAGATGGGTCATCTTCTGTTTCGACTTTTCCTTTTCTGCTTCTTGGAGACTCTCTGGGCTCCACTGTCAGCTGCCAGCTGCATGCGCAGTTCCTCCTTCTCTTCCTCCTTTTTCCGTAGTAGAGCCACCTTCTCCCGATGTTCCGTAGACTTTCGGTGCTCCTCCATGATTTCTGTATGGTGGGAGTCGAAGTTGCAAGTTGGGCAGGACAGGACATAGTAATATTCGGTGTCGTCCTGATCTAGGCCAGCGAGAGGGTCTTCTATTTCCTCCATACCCAGCTGGGCGTTAGCCAGCTTTTGTTCCAAGTCCAGACATCTTTCCTGAAGAGACTTCTTCATGCGTACCTCTTCATCCAGCTTTTTCTGGGCTTTCAGCAAGTCGTTTACTAATGACCTCATTTGAGATTTTACTACTTCAACTTCTTTTGGAGATTGATTGATCGGACTATTCAATCCCTCTACCGGAGCAGCTGTTTCAGCGGTCTGTTGTTCTACGTTGACGTGAGTCAGCGTACTTTTGGCATCCAAGGGCTGCTCTGTTGCAGTCATCTCAGTCTGTGTTGCCACCTCAGCTCTTCCAATAACCTTTGAGAGCTCCGAACCCCTTTCGTTTGAATATTGAAGTTCGTGTTCAAGTTTTTCCCATTTCAGAGTCCTGTCCTTCAGCATATGCAGGAGTTGGCTGACCGTTAACTCCTCTGACATCAGACGTTTTGTGTGCTCCTGCTCCATTTTCTCCATCAGCTGCTTCTGTTGTCTTTCCAGATTCTCCAACTCTATATCAAAGAACTCTTTCGTTGCATTCAACTCTTGCTCAAAACGGCGAAGCATTTGTTCTAATTGCTGTTGTAGTTTGAAATGGAGTTGAGTTCGAGCCCGGTGTCCCTCAGAAATGGGCACATCAGTAGACTTGCCAGACTCAGAATCCACAGTTAAACTATGTTGTTGTTGCTCAGTGGAATTCTGTGCTGAAACTTTGTCTTTTGCACCTGAGTTGGGCTTACCATCATCCGTTCCAGAGTCTGGGCCGACTATCTTCACCGAGTTCTCACTCGTTATTGTTTGTAGGAAATGCCAGTCCATATTCATTTTCCTAATCCACTCCCATCCTAGTAGTGGAGAACCTCCTTCAGATATCACATATAAGTCCATTATTTGACTATCTTCGCCCTTGTGGACCACTGCAACCTCTATTTTCCCGATGGGGTACACTCTTTGCCCCGTGTATGTTTTCAATATAATCCCCGTATCCTGTAGGGGAATATGTTGGAATAACTTTCCGTAATCTTTCTTATTTATGACCGTCAATGCCGATCCAGTGTCCAATTCCAGTTTTACTTGGACTCCTATCTGAAGAGTGACCCAAATTGTCTGGAGGTCTGCACCCTTACCAGCGTTGAGTACTCTTAAGCTAGCCAGTTCATTACAGCTTAAGCTAGCCAGTTCATTACTGCTAGCGTCTGAATCGGACTCCTGTTCGGTCACCTTGTGTACCTTTGCGTATTTTCCTTGCGGTGACTTCTTGTTGCTGGCCTTCTTCCCTGACCTGCATACTCTAGCTATATGTCCAAGCCTACCACAAGTTCTACATTCTTGGTTTTTAAACCAACACTGGTTCTGATCATGCGTTGTCTTTCCACAACGATAACATTTGCCAGAACTCACACCCAATTTGTGTGCACTGAGCTCCGGTGACCGTAGCTGCATTACTGCCGTGCCTCTCGCTGCGGCTTCGTGTGCTGCTGCCATAGTGACCGCCTTCTCAAGCGTCAGCTCATTCTCCTCGAGCAGTCGCTTTTGTGTATCCTGTTTAAATAAACCACACACAAATTTGTCTCGTAGTGCATCTGTCAGTCCCGTTCCAAACTGGCAATATTTCGCTAATTTACGCAATTCCAGCAAATATTCAGCATTGCTTTCATGCTGTAGCTGCCTTCTGTCGTAAAATTTAAATCGTTCCGCTAGCATCAGCGGCGTGGGGTTTAGATGATCTTTCAGGACAGTAACAATCTCATCGAACGTCTTATCCGCCGGTTCATCTGGTGATAACAGGTGTTTCAATTGCCCGTATGTCTTCGCACCCATTAAATTTAATAATGTTAGAGCTTTATCTTGGTCACGAATTTTATTGGCCTTACAATAATTTTTTACTCTTTCAACATATATGGCCCAATCTTCGAGGTCACTATCAAAGGTGCTAATATTCCCGTGTTTAGGCATTGTAGATTTGCAATTTCTCAGATTTTATTTTGTTTACTTGTTATCAAAGATGGCGGGTTCCCGCTCTTGCCGTCGTCCTCCGCCCACAAAATGGCAGTTTTCCCGCGCTTGGCGGTCTTCACCCGTCCCCCGACGCCGTCTCCCTTCAGCCCCCGAGTGTGGCCCTTATCTTCGCCGCGATCGATAGCCCGCGCTGTGCACCGCGGCTCTCGCACCTTGAGCTTCTGCAGCCGCCGCGCCTTTCAGTCCGAGTGCGGCCCTTATCTTTGGTCCCGATCGCTGGCCCGCGCTGCGCCTCGCACTTGAAGCGGCTCCCGGCCTCTGGCTCACCCGCTCGCGCGGCTCTTGCTCGCTCCCTCCCGGGCTCTGGCTTACCCGCACGCGCGTTTCACCGCGGCTCTTATCAGGGATTGCGATCGCCCTTATCTTCTCCAACTTCCCCAGCCCTGTCTTTGCAGCCAACGCTGCACGGCTTACCCCACCACCTAGGTTGAACAAGGAAACTGCAGAAAGACTTCTGTCAGTCGCTGGAAGCTGTCAGGATGGCTGCTGCACTCCAGTGCTCAGTCGCTGATGGAGGCTTCAGAGTCCTAAAGCCTGTTGCTTCTGGTGGGGTGGTGATGTTTGAAACCTCTCTTCAACTGCCGCAGGGTAAGAACCTGACTCGTCGCCAGTGTTAAGTATGTGTATTGTATTGAACAATTAACACAAAGACTTAAACGTATAACTCAAACAGGTCTTTACTGGTTGGAGGTAGGGACTATACGTAGGTCTTTACTTCATGCCCACAGGCGGGAACTGAGGGGAGATCAGTACCCACAGTACTATTTATACCCCTATGGCCAGGAGTGGTACTGCGTATCACTACGCCCTACAAGTAGTGCAGTCCTGTCCATAGGTTCAAAGTAGCACACATATTACATACACAACAATAGGGGAGAGCGTACATGGGCTGTGGGAGGAGATTAAATGGGTGGTGAGAGTCAGTGATAGGGGAGAGTGTACATGGGCTGTGGGAGGAGATTAAATGGGTGGGGAGAGTCAGTGATAGGGGAGAGTGTACATGGACTGTGGGAGGAGATTAAATGGGTGGGGAGAGTCTGTGATAGGGGAGAGCGTACATGGGCTGTGGGAAGATAGTAAATGTGTTGTGTCGGTACCTTTCTACCTAGACACAATTTAGGACTCGGAACTCAGAGATTCAAACATGAAGTGCTTTATTGGAAGGAAAGGAAGTTCTGGAAAGTTCCGAACAAAGAGAGCTAAACTTAACAGAGAACACCCAACCATTTATCTCCTGTGACAGCGCCACCACAGGTGGGAGGAGAACACACAATAGAACACACAATACATAACATTTCCTCCCCTCTTAAATGGAAGGTCCACAGTATTCCTCAACAGGTATGTTACTTTCAATGCACTCAACAAACCTAGGGTAGAGGTAGACAGCCTCAACCCCTGACTTTACCCTGGGGTTTATTCTGCCCCAGCCTTGTGGGTAAGTCACTAAGCCTACAGATCCAAGCATCTTGGAGGCCGCCGCTCTCAGACAGAATACCGGCGGTCATCGCTGGCTTCCACAGCAGTAGGCATTGAGACAGGCCTGGATGGAGAAGGTGCATGTGTCAGTTGAAAGTCAAGAGTTTGCACAGGTGGAACAGTCTCTTTGACTTCCTGTGTTGGAGAAGAGCACTGTGGCAAAGGATGCTGGTTTGCGGTATCATCCGGAAACAGTTCAGGCCAACCAGCCGTTGGAGCCTCTATGGCTGTCTCTGCTCCTAGCAACAGTTGAACTGTGTGTCTTCTCCAGACGACGTCCTCAGCAGTCTCAACCGTGTAAGACACAGGGCCCGTCTGCGCAATCACCGTAGCAGGAACCCATTTCGGTCCAGTGTTGTAGTTTCGAGCTAGGACGTGCTCTCCAGGGTGAAACCGTCTCTCCTTGGCTCTTTTCTCTCTCTTTTCAACTTGAGCCTGTTCTGCCCTTGGAGGTTTGAGTAAGTCAAAACTTGTCCGCAACTGCCTCTTCATCATGAGCGAAGCGGGGGAAGTTTTGGTTGTGGCATGCGGCTCGTTCCTGTAGGACAACAGGAAGCTGTTCAGACGTTGGTGGATTGAGCCCTGACCTTGCAATGCCTTCAAGGCGTGCTTCAAAGTTTGCACAAACCTTTCTGCCTGGCTGTTAGTAGAGGGATGATAGGGCGCAGACCTGATGTGTTGGACACCATTCACATGCAGGAAGGTTGCAAACTCCTGTGATACAAATTTTGGACCGTTGTCACTTACGAGTTGTTCCGGTGAGCCATAGTGGCTGAACATCTCACCAAGTTTCTCAATTGTTTTCTCTGCCATGGTAGACCTCATCACAGTGACCTCCGGCCACTTGCTACGAGTGTCCACAACCACCATAAACATCTTCTCTTCAAAAGGACCGGCGAAGTCCACATGTACTCGCTGCCACACTTCTGCAGGCCAATCCCAGGGGCGTAGGGTTGCCAGCTGTGGAACATTCCGGACCCTTTGACATGGGGAACATGTTTTGGCTTTCTCCTCAATATTCCCATCGAGACCTGGCCACCAGAAGTAGCTTCTTACCATTTCCTTCATCCGAACCATCCCACTGTGGCCTGTATGAAGTTGTTGCAGGATAGGTTCCCTCAGAGGTGGCAGAATGATGACATGGCGTCCCCAAAGAAGACAACCTGCCTGGACGGAGAGCTCATTTCTTTTTGAAACGTAAGGTTTCAAACTAGGAGAATCTCCTATCGCTCTCCCTCGAACGACATCGTCCATTACCTCAGACAGGACTGGATCATTGCGGGTGTACCTTCGCACCTGAACTGCAGTGACAGGTGCTCCCTCCACTTGTCTAAAGTAGAAGATGTCTATCTGACGAGGCTCTGGGGGAGTAACAGGCAAGGGTAGCCTCGAGAGACCGTCTGCGTTGCCATGCAAGTCTGATTTGCGATATTTGATGTCGTATGTGTGTCCTGACAACAGTAAAGCCCACCTTTGCATCCTGCTTGCAGCGAGAGACGGAATTCCGGTGTGGGGCCCGAAGATTGAAGTCAATGGACGGTGGTCCGTCAGGAGTGTGAACCTTCTCCCAAACAGGTACTGATGAAATTTTCGAATTCCAAAAACGATTCCCAAGGCCTTGCGCTTGATCTGCGCATAGTTACTCTCGGCCTTGTTCAAGGTGCGTGATGCGAAGGCGATAGGTTTCTCTTCACCCGAAGGCATGATGTGGGATATGACTGCTCCCACACCATATGGTGATGCATCACATGCTAGCTGCACGGGCAGCTTTGGGTCGAAGTGTGTCAGGACCTCCGATTTCAGCAATGCTTTCTTTGCTTGGGCGAAACTTCGTTGCACAGTTCAGTCCATTTCCATGTTTTGCCTTGACATAGCTGTAGTGTCCAAGTATCAATAATACACGGACTGCAGGAGAACAATAATAACAGGTATTTACTGAACAGAGGGTACTCTTTTTGTTTGGACCCAAAAAAAACCAATTGGCCTGTAAATAAACAAAAGTTCAACTAAAACTTAACAAATCAACTTAAAATTTGGTTTTCCGGGCTGATGATGCACTCCAGTCCCCGCGGCGCCTACCGGTCGCGGAAATACTCAAGCGCGCCGGCGAACACCGCATGCTCCATCGCCAGGGCCACCCGGGCGCGAACATGGCCGCAGAAGAGAGGCAGGCAATCCGGCTGGACGACCCCCTCGACCGCCCGCTGCCTGGACCAATTGATGGCTCTTTTAGCCAGGCCCAGGAGCAGGCCCACAAGGAGGTCCTCCAACCTGTCCGCTCCCCTCCGCACCGGGTGACCGTAGATCAAGAGCGTGGGACTGAAGTGCAACCATAAATCGAGGAGCAGCCCCTTCAAGTAGTGAAAGAGGGGCTGCAACCTCTCACACTCCATATAAACGTGAAACACGGACTCCTCCAGGCCGCAAAAAATGCAGGCGGCCTGGGAGTCTGTGAACCTACTTAAAACCTTATTGCACGGGACCGCTCCGTGCAACACCCTCCAGGCCAAGTCCCCGATGGAACAAGGGAGGACTCCCGCGTAGAGAGCCCTCCATTGGGGACCTCCGCCACCGCCAGTCGGCAAGATGCCGT
Organism: Somniosus microcephalus; assembly: GCF_052327205.1. NCBI lineage: Eukaryota > Metazoa > Chordata > Chondrichthyes > Squaliformes > Somniosidae > Somniosus > Somniosus microcephalus. Next base: position 32,938 of record NW_028226221.1, on the reverse strand, counting down.
GTCCGGACGGTAGACGAAGATGGCAAAGTGGAGAGTGTGCAGGAGCAGCCCGTACAGGAAACCCCTCCGCGCGGAATGAAAAGGCACGGAGGGTATTTCCTCGGGACGGCTCAAGTTGTGAGGCGCCGGTTCCCGAGGGGAGTTTCGGGGCCGGGCGCTGATGAGGAATTCTGTCCGAACGGGGGTAAGCTCGGACGGGATCGCCCCACGTGCTTGAGCCGCCTCGATACACCTAGTGGAGTCGGGGCCCAGTGCCGCTTTCACCAATTCGATGGCTTCGACCGCGAGCCGGACGTTCGCCCAGGACAGGTGCCGCGCCAGCTCCTCCGGCGCCATCCAGCCCGCTCCTCCACCATCGAGCAGGTCCTCGACTCTGGTCACCTTGCCAGGCACAGCCCTGCCCTCCGCCAGCCGCCCGAACCCGCGGTCGTGGAGGTGCGGATTCCTGAGCAGCGGCTCCCGAAGGAGAGCCGCCGCTCCTGACGGGGGAGAGCTCCACCTGGAAGCGACGTAGTTCCAAACCCATAGTAGTTCCTGGTAGAAGACAGGCAGCTCCCGCAGGCCGGAACGCCTGCTGCCCACTTTCGCAAACAGGAGCTGCGTGTCGTAATTGAGGCCGTGCAGCTGACGGAAGAAAAACGTCGCCAGCGCACACCATCTCGGAGGATTCTCGACGTACAGGTATCTCTGCAGCATCTGAAGACGGAAAGTCGCAGCCTGGGTGCGAAGGCACACCAGCGCCTGACTGCCCTCCCTAAGCGGGAGACACAGAACCGCGGCAGAGACCCAGTGCTTCCTTTCATCCCAGAAGAAGTCGATGAGCTTCTTCTGCATCTTGGCGACAAACGCAGGGGGAGGGATCAAAGTGACCAACCGGTACCACAATATGGCGGCCACCAGCTGGTTTATGACCAGCACTCGACCCCTGTAGGACAACACTCGGAGCAGTCCTGTCCAGCGTCCTAGGCGAGCGGTGACTTTGGCCTCCAGCTCTTGCCAGTTCGCCGGCCAGGCGTCCTCAGCAGGGCTAAGGTAGACTCCCAAATAGAGGAGGTGCGTGGTGCTCCAGGCGAAAGGCCCGAACTCCTCCGGCAGGGAGTCCACCCGCCACTGACCCACCAGGAGTCTGGAACATTTCTCCCCGTTGATCTTGGCGGAGGATGCGTCCGAGTAAATCTGCTGGCATTCCCGCATCCTCCGCAAGTCAGCGGGATCCGTGACCGTGAGGAGCAGGTCATCGGCATAAGCCGAGAGGACCACCTCCACGCCCGGCCCTTGCAGAGCCAGTCCCGTCAACCTCTTCCGCAGCAATGGCTCCACGCAAACGGCGTATAACTGACCGGACATGGGGCATCCCTGACGCACCCCCCTCCTGAAGCAAAGGGGCGCCATCAAGGACCCGTTAACTTTAATCAGACACTCCGCGGCGGTGTACAGAAGTCGGATCCGGGCGACGAAATGCGTCCCGAGCCCGAATGCGTGCAGAGTCCCGAAGAGATACTCGTGATCCACCCTGTCGAACGCCTTCTCCTGATCCAGGGAAAGGAAGGAGACCGACAGACCAGCCCTCTGGGAGTGGTGGACCAGGTCCCGGACCAGATGGATGTTATCGTGGATGGTCCGGCCCGGGACTGTGTAGGACTGGTCGGGGTGGATCATGTGGGCCAGCACGGTGCCAAGGCGAGCAGACATGGCCCTGGCAAAGATTTTATAGTCTGTGCTGAGGAGGGAGACCGGGCGCCAGTGCTTAAGGAGGCGGAGATCGCCCTTCTTAGGCAGCAGGACAATGACCGCCCTGCGCCAAGAGAGGGGCATCTCCCCAGTCGCCAAACTTTCCCCCAGGACTCGTGCGCAGTCGCCCCCCAAGATGTCCCAGAACGCCCTGTGGAACTCCACGGTCAGCCCGTCCAGCCCAGGGAACTTTCCCCTAGAGAGCTGGCGGAGGGCGCCGGTCAGCTCTGCCAGGCTTAGCGGAGCGTCCAATTTTTCGGCGCCCTCCGGGCCGACCTTCGGCAGGTCCTCCCACAAAACTCTGCGCGCATCCTCGCTGGATGGATCCGGAGAGAACAGAGCCCCGTAATAGGAAAGGGTCTCCGCGCTGATTCCCTCCGGATCCGAGACCAGAGATCCGTTGTTGGCCAGCAGCCCCAAGAGCTGCTTACGGACCCCCCGTCTTTTTTCCAGCGAGTAGAAGAAGGGGGAGCCACGGTCCAGGTCCCGCAGGAGCTGGATCCGCGACCTCACTGACGCGCCTCGGGACCCGACGAGCTGCAGGTCCTTCAGCACGCCCTTCTTCTCTTCGTACACCTTCCACAGGGCCGGGTCCTCGACGACCTGACCGAGACGGGACTCCAGGTCGAGCACCTCCTTCTCCAACCGCCCGACCCGGGCCTCCCGCCTCTTGGTCGACCCCTTCGCGTACTCCTGGCAGAAGAGATGGACGTGAGCCTTGCCCATGTCCCACCATAGCCTCAAGGAGGGGAAGCCACCCCGCTTCCTTCTCCAGTCGGCCCAGAACCGACGAAACGAATCCCGGAACCGCGCGCCTTCCAGCAGCAGGTTGTTAAAATGCCAGTACGCGGACCCCCCCCGCGCGCGCAGCGTAGCGAGCTCCGCCCACACCAGGTGGTGGTCCGTGCACGGCACCGGCCGCATGGAAGCCGCCGGAATGCAGGAGACGTACGCCCGGGAAATGTAAAGGCGGTCGATTCTGGACCTTCCTCCCCCAGACCTTACGCTAGTGAAGGCGCTGGAGTCGGGGCGGAGATTTCGCCAGACGTCCACCAAGTCGAAGGACCCGACCAGGTCCCTCAACTTCTCCATCGCCGCCGGGCCTCGCAGGGGCCCCGAACAGTCCCTCGCCTCAAGGGTGCAGTTAAAATCCCCCCCGAGGATGACGCACTCGCCCACATCGACGGAGCCCAAAAGAGCGGACACGTCTTCGAAGAAGCGCACCTGCTGCGCACCGGTCTGAGGGGCGTACACGTTCACTAGATGGAGCGGCACGCCCCCCAGGCGAACAGTGACCTGGAGCAAGCGGCCCGGCACGTGCTCCTTGACCCCCAAGATGTCCGGCTGAAAATGCGGGGCCAGCAAGATAGCCACCCCGCTGGAATTGTTGGAGAGGTGACTCATGCTGACCCCTCCTTGCCACTGCAGGAGCCATGTGGCTTCGTCTCCCGGAACGGTGTGGGTTTCTTGCAGGAAGCACACCGCATACTTCCCGTCCCGAAGGACCGAGAAGTTGTTGAATCTGCGGCGCACCTCCCTGCTGCCGTTGATGTTGAGGCTGGCTATGGTTATCTTCATGTCAGAAGCATAGTGCAACCTCTACCTACACCTAACGGGGGGAGGGAGCGCAGCCGCTGGTCAGCCGCCACTTCCTCAGCAGCCCAGTGAGGAACGTTCTGAGCCGACGCAGCACGAGCGGGTTCACGCCCTCGTCCGCGCCCATGATTTTAACCGCGGCGCGGACGGACACGATGAGCAGCGCCAGCTCCGACCACCTGTCGAGGGCCAGCCGGACCTTATTGTGCTGACCCAGGCACGTGGCCATAAAGTCCCGGAGTTCCCTTACGGGAATGAGGGGAGACTCGGCGAAGGGCACGAGGTCATCCATCGCCTCATCGGCGATGGAGTCCAACTCGTCCTCCTCGCCCATCACCGAGTCCCTGTCCTCCTCCGGGGCGTCGCCACCAGCGGCCGACCCATCCGTCGCGCAGTGCGCAGCGAATGGCTCGGTCGCACCAGCCGGCCCCGCCTCTGCCCGGATCCCACCCGCAGGATCGGGGGCAGAGGATTCCTCCCTGGGCTCCTCTAGGGGCGCTGGGCCAGAAGACGGCAGTGGTTTAGAGCTCCCCTCCGCCCCAGACGCCGGAACGACCAGAGAAACTGTGGAGAGAACAATTCCCAGCTCCTCCAGTACGTCCGGCACCAGAGACGCAGCCAGGGGGCCATCCTCCTCCCGCCACCAACCTCCGACTCAGCGGATGGGGTGTTTTGAATTAAAACCTCTACCAGGTCGAGCAGCCCCTGGGAGATGTCCGGGTCGAATTGAGCGAGCTCATTTTCCTCGAGCTCGCCCGACACAGGCCCCAGGCCGCCCGACCTGGCGAGGGGTAACGGCACCGATAAAATGTCAATTTCTGCCGCGGGTTGTTCCGCGACCCCCCCCATGGGCAGGGTCTCGTCCCCATCCCCGGGGGGCACGCGCCGGACAGACACATGTGCCTCAGCCTCCCGAGGGACAGGTGACCCCTGCCGATCGCTGGTGATGACGACAGCAGGGGGGGGGCGCAGTACCCGCGGCGGGCGATGACTCCCCCTGCTTGGAGGGACCTTCCTCCTCCCGGTCCTCCTCCTCTTCCAGGGGGTCGCGCCTTCTTTTTAGCACGGAGGGAGCGAGGGAGGCCTCCATGTCTGCAGAGGCCTCCTCCTCAGTTCCCTCCGGCGGAGCAGGTTTGTTGGGTTCCTCGGGCCCGAGCCCGGCCGCAGGTATTGGCGTTTCCGCAACGGCCGTTGCGACCACAGGCTCGGGCACGAGGCCCCTCCCACTCACGTCTGCCCCGATTAACTCCGTGAGGAGCGCGGGTGTAAGGGGCTCAAGGGGCAAGGGCTGGCCCTCCACGGGGGGACCCGCCCTAAGGTGTTATGATTTTTTCCGCGCCTTCTTTCCAGCCGGACGCGCTCCCTCCCCCCCGCCGGAGGCCTTGGTGGCATCGGCCCCCGACATCAACCGCGCATCAGATGTTCCCGACGCGCGGGCAGATCCGGGGGGAGGAGCGCTGGCGGCGCCAGCCTTGGCCGCACGAGATGATCCGGCGACCTTGGAGGCGGGGCAGTTTTTCCTGATGTGCTCCACCTCCTTGCAGGCGTGGCACCGCACACCGTCCGACGCCCAAAAGACGCGATAGGCGGTCCCCTCGTGGAGGACGACGAACGCCCCGTCGGTGTCCTCCTCCCGCGCCAGCTGGATAAACAGCTGGCGCCGGAAGGAGAAGACGTGGCGAAGGCTGGCTTCCCGGAAGCCGAGCGGGATGGGCGTGATCCCCGACCTCACCTCCCCAAGTTGACGCAAATGTGGGAGGAGGAGCTCACCAGGAACATAGGGCGGGACGTTAGAGATGACAATTCTCTGCGCGGTGGCCTCGAGAGGATCCACCGGCAGGAAGGTCCCGCCCATGGTGAGCCCCTTGGTGACAGCCAGGGATATCGCCCGCTCCGACCCCAGGAAGAACACAGACTTCCCATACATTTTTGAGGCCGCGACAATGGCTGAGGGGCTGACAACCCCAGCCATGGCTTTAACACAGGCCTCAATGGTCATAGTGGGGTGAGTGTAGCTCTTCACCCCAAGCTTTTTTGTCATGAGTTTAAAAGGTGACGGGGCAGCAGAAGCAGCGGGAGCGGCTGTGGCTGTGGCTGCCACTCCCGCATAAGCCCTGGCTGGCACCGGCGAAGATGCAGTCGCCATTCTGGGGTGTTTTCTAAAAAGGGCTACACTCACCCCAAGTCACAGGCCTGAAGGTGTTAATTGTGGCCTCAGGTATTTTTGGTCCTCAATTGAGCAGAGGGAGCTGTTTAAATTGAAGGCACACCTCTCCCCTTATTGATTGAAATTGGGAGAGGGGCCTTCTCCCCTCTGCTCAATGGGCAATTAATAAATAAAGATGAAATGAGGTGCCTCAGAGAGAGAGGCAGAGAAAGACAAAGAGAGAGAGAGAGGGGGGGTGGGAAGCAGGGAGGCCGCAAAGGCAGGGTCGCCACTCAGGATGGTGGGTGGGTGGGTGTCGGCAGGGGTGCACTCTCCGATGAAAAATTAAAGTCTTTGAAGGTGGTGTTCTAGCAGGGGGAGAAGATGTCTTCACCTGGGAAAGCTGGAGATGCCCCAGGCTCAGTCCCACACCAGGTCTTAACGATGTATTAATTGGGCTGTTCACCTAGGCAGCTCCAGCTATCCCAGGTCAGGCAATAGGAAGGGGTGCTTAATTAGTGGTGTGTGTGGCCTAGTGTTTTACAAGAGCCACACACACACACACACACACACACACACCCCTTGATGATCCGGCCCTTTTTTCTTCTTTTCTCCCCCCACCTAAAATACAAAGTCTTTGGGAGAGTGCACCAAATAACACCAACCTGAAAGATGATGTTGTTCTTCCCTCCTTCCAAACAGTTGGTGGTTGTTGGTTGTTTCTCTCCCCTCCTGGAATGGAGGCCAATTTGGGGAGGCAGTAATGGGAAAGGCCTCTCCCCTGGTTGGTGTTGTTGCTGGCCTCCTCTCTCTCCAGGCACCTCAGTTGATGTTATGATGGTGGAGTTGGTGGTGGTGGTGGTCCAGCGTTCTCCTCCTCTTCCTGGTCAGGGGTCCACCACTTTAGTCCACTCTCCTAGTCTGGCTGCTCCTTCTCCTTCTGCTTGCTGCTGCACAGCCAGCAATGCTGTGAATGAGGTACTGAACAGAGGTTAACTTAAGACTGAAGTACAGAAGCCTGCTATGGCTTTATATACAGGGGTGGTCACTGCCGGTACTGCAGTATAGAATCAGTTCTTCTCTTAAAGGTACATACACAACAATCCCTCCCCTTTTAGATAAACAGTGCATAACATTCATTTAACAACTAAATAGTAACTAATTACAATTACAATTTTCTCTGTACTATATACATCAACTGAAATAATCATTTATAAGTTCAGTCTTTGAGGAGGCTTCCTGATCCTGACTGGATAGCGCCTTTCTCGAGTATCCTGTTCTTGCGGCGGAGTCGATTCTGCCTGATTGCCATTGGTTGGTTCGTCAGCTTCCAATACCACTGCTTCTGAGGTAGATGCAATCTGTACTTCGGGTTGTTTACCAGGTGCACCTGCTCGTGGTATGGGTTTGGCTTGTTCCTGTGACTCTAGAATCTGGTCAGCATGGCGTCTCACGATGCTCTCTCCGACGTCCACTGTGTACATTAGTGGTCCCTGCTGTGTGCATATCGTTCCTGGCTGCCATTTTTCTGTTCGGTAGTCGCGGGCCAAGACTGGTTGCCCTATCTTGAAGCTCCTGGTTGGCTTCTCATTTATGTGCTGGAATTGCTTATCCTGAACATCTCGTCTTATGTTTGGTTTGAGCAAATCCAGGCGACAACTTAGCCTTCGGTTGAAGAACATTATGGCTGGAGCTTGGTTGGTGACTGCATGTGTCGCATTCCGGTAAGCAAACAAGAAATTATCCACCTTGTGTTGTAGTGGTATGTCGTCGTTATACATTGCCTTTATTGCCTTTTTAAAGGTCTGAACAAACCTCTCAGCCAATCCATTTGTGGCTGGATGATATGGGGCAGATGTGTAATGTTTCACCCCATTATTCCTCAGAAACCTCCGGAAATCCTCGGACACAAACTGTGGCCCATTGTCGGAGCAAATCTGTTCTGGCAAGCCATTCCTGGCGAAGATGGTCCGTAGGACTGCAATAGTTTTCTCCGTGGTGGTGGAGGACATTTTGATGACCTCTGGCCATTTCGAATGGGCGTCCACAGCGATTAGGAACATTGAGTCCATAAATGGACCAGCAAAATCAATGTGTACCCGTTGCCATGGAGATGAGGGCCACTCCCATGGATGTAGCGGGGCCTGTGGTGGAGCATTTTGGACCTTCTGGCATCCTGTGCATCTCTTGGTCATATCCTCGATTTCTTTATCGATTCCCGGCCACTACACAAACGCCCTGGCTAGGCTCTTCATTTTTACCCCTCCCAGATGACCCTTATGAAGCTCATTGAGCACTCTATCTCTCAACTTGGGTGGAATTACCACTCGGGATCCAAACATCAAGGTCCCCCGGCACACTGACAGCTGTTCTCTCCTTGGCGAGAATGCTGGCAACAGTGAGTCGCCATGTGCTGGCCATCCCTTCACCGTCAAATCATAGACCCGAGAGAGTGTCGGGTCATTTCGGGTTTCCTTCTCTATACTTGAGTTTGTAACAGGTAGACATTCGACTATGGTCGCATGGAATATCTCAACAGGGTCCACTGCAAGTGCTTCCTCTACCGTAGGCAACGGTAGGCGCGACAGCCCATCAGCGTTTCCATGCTGTTTCGTACCCTTGTACTCTATGTCGTACTGATGTGCCCCTAGAAAAAGTGACCATCTTTGCAGCCGTTGCGCCATCATCGCCGGAACGCCCTTCTTTGGGTTAAAAATGGAGACCAGGGGCTGATGATCAGTCAGTAGGGTGAATTTCTGCCTGTGCAGATAGTGATTGAATTTCTTCACCCCCCACACCAGGCTGAGGGCCTCCCTGTCAATCTGGGCGTAGTTACGCTCGGCTGAGGTTAACGAGTGCGACGCAAAGGCTATTGGCCTCTCTGAACCGTCAAGGAATTTGTGTGACAGCACCGCTCCGATGCCGTAGGGAGACGCATCACATGCTAACCGAATCGGTAGTGTTGGATTGTAGTGGGCCAATACTTCTTTTGAAGTGATTAGGCATTTACATTTCTGAAAGGCCGCTTACACTCATCACTCCATTTCCATGTTACTCCAGTTTGCAGCAGGGCGTTCAGTGGGTGCAGAATTGTAGATAAATTCGGCAAGAACTTATGGTAGTAGTTCACCAACCCGAGGAACGACCTCAGTTTCGACACATTTTCCGGTGCTGGAGCCTTGACTACTGCCTCAATCTTGTCCGGCGACTTATGCAACCCTTCCTCATCAATCATGTGGCCACAATACGAGATTTGTCTCCTGAAGAACTCGCATTTGGGGTGGTTGGCTCGTAGCCCATATTCCTGTAATCTAGTGAGCACCTGCTCCAGGTTGGCAAGGTCTTCACTGTCATTTTCGCCCGTAACCAGGATGTCGTCCAAATAACACTGGGTCCCCGGGATCCCTTGCAGTGTTAAGTCTGTGTGTTATCTTGAGAATTACTACACAGACCACAAGAGTAAATTTTAACAGGTCTTTACTAGTCGAAGGTCAGGGCGGAACTGCCCAATAAATCATTACACAGCACTTATATACCGGTGTGGTCACCACCGGTATTACAGTATACAGCAGCCAAGATAAAGTAGTGCAACTCTTAAAATAGTTCTCTTAAAGGTGGAACGGTTACATACACCACAATCCTCCCCTTTTAGCTTAACAGTATATATTCCCCATTAACATAATATAATAACATATATACACAACTTCATGTAAAAACAGTTCACAGATTCAGTCTCTCTGGAGGCTTCCTGACTCGGTCCAGATAACGCCTCGGTGGTGTAGTAGTTTTCGGTGGTATAGTAGGTTCTTTTGGCAAGGTCGATTCGGCTTGAATGCCAGTGTCGGGTTCATCTGATTCCAGTATCACCAGATCGGAGGTAGATACTATGGGTATCTCGGCTTCATCATTAGGCGTATAAAGTTGTGGTGTAGGTTGTCCCTTTTCGGATGACTCTATGATCTGGTCAGCATGGCGCCTTATTATGCTTTCACCAATGTCCACGGTATACATCAGCGGTCCTAGTCGTGTGCAAATAGTTCCAGGCTGCCATTTCTCGCTACGGTAGTCCCGGGCCAAAACTTGTTGACCTATCTGGAAGGTTCTAGTTGGCCTTTCATTCATGCCTTGAAATTGCCGGTTCTCTACGTCCCTTCTGATGTTTGGCTTGATCAAATCCAGCCGGCATCTTAGTCTTCTATTGAAAAACATCATGGCGGGAGTTTGGTTTGTGACCGCATGTGTTGCATTCCTGTACGCAAGCAAGAAGCTATCTACCTTATGTTGTAGATTTATGTCTTCATTACCCATGGCCTTTATGGCCTTCTTGAAGGTCTGGACAAACCTTTCAGCTAATCCATTGGTGGCGGGATGGTATGGGGCGGACGTGTAGTGCTTAACCCCATTGCTTTTTAAGAACTTCCTGAATTCTTCGGACACAAATTGTGGTCCATTATCAGAACAGATCTGTTCCGGCAGCCCATTCCTGGCAAATATGGTCCTTAATACTGTGATGGTTTTTTCCGTGGTGGTGGAGGACATCTTTATTACCTCCGGCCACTTGGAGTGTGCATCCACCGTGATTAAGAACATTGAGTCCATAAATGGACCAGCAAAGTCGATATGTACCCTTTGCCATGGAGATGAGGGCCACTCCCATGGATGTAGAGGGGCTTGTGGTGGGGCGTTTTGGACCTTCTGGCATCCTAGACAGCTCTTGGTCATTTCTTCGATGTCTCCATCGATACCTGGCCACCACACAAACGCTCTGGCTAGGTTCTTCATTTTCACTCCACCCAGATGCCCCTCGTGAAGCTCCTTTAGCACTTTATGCTGGAGTTTGGGTGGAATCACCACTCTGGATCCACACATCAAAGTTCCTCGGCACACTGACAGCTGTTCTCTTCTTTGCGAGAATGCTGGCAACAGTGGTTCGCCATGTGCTGGCCATCCCTTCACCGTTAAATCGTAGACTCGTGAGAGAGTCGGGTCATTTCTTGTATCCTTTTCGATCGTAGAATTTGTTACTGGTAGACATTCCACTATGGTTGAGTGGAACATCTCCACTGGGTCCACTGTAGGCGCCTCTTCTACCGTTGGCAACGGTAGGCGCGATAACCCGTCAGCATTCCCATGCTGTTTTGATCCTTTGTATTCTATGTCATATTGGTGTGCCCCTAGGAAAAGGGACCACCTCTGTAGCCTTTGCGCTGTCATAATGGAAACGCCCTTTTTAGGGTTGAATATGGATACCAACGGCTGGTGGTCTGTCAGCAGTGTAAACTTCTGGCCCTGCAGGTAATGATTAAACTTCTTTACTCCCCACACCAGGCTGAGAGCCTCCCTATCTATCTGAGCATAGTTGCGCTCAGCGGAGGTCAATGATCTGGATGCAAATGCGACTGGCCTTTCCGAGCCATTTGGCAACTTGTGTGAGAGTACTGCTCCAATACCATAAGGAGAAGCATCACAAGCTAAACGAATAGGTAGCGTTGGGTTGAAGTGAGCCAACACTTCCTCTGAGGTGATCAATGCCTTGCTTTTGCGAAAGGCCTTCTTACAGCCCTCGCTCCACTTCCATGGTACTTCTTTCTGCAAAAGAGCATTCAGCGGGTGCAGCACCGTGGATAGATTTGGCAGAAACTTATGGTAATAGTTAATCAACCCTAGGAACGACCTCAACTGGGATACATTTTCCGGAGCGGGAGCCTTCACAACAGCTTCGGTCTTGTCGGGTGACTTGTGCAGCCCCTCCTGGTCAATGACATGACCACAGTACGAGATCCGTTTCTGAAAGAACTCACATTTCTGGCGATTAACTCGAAGGCCATATTCCTTCAACCTGGTGAGCACCAGTTTCAAATTTGCAAGGTGTTCCTCATCGTCATCTCCTTTAATCAGGATATCGTCCAAGTAACATTGAGTGCTTGGAATTCCCTGTAATACCTGCTCCATGGCCCTCTGCCAAATTGCTGGAGCCGAAGCCACTCCAAAAACCAGTCTATTATATCGATACAAGCCTCTGTGCGTGTTGATTGTGAGATACTGGCGCGACTCTTCCTCAACTTCCATCTGTAAGTACGCTTGCGCCAGGTCTATCTTGGTGAAGCGTTTCCCGCCAGACAATGAAGCAAAGATATCCTCAATCCGCGGAAGCGGATATTGTAACGTGTGAAGCACCGGATTAACTGTGATCTTGAAGTCTCCACAGATGTGGACCTTCCCCGGTTCCCCTGGCTTGTTACTCGATGAACGCTTCATGACGGGAACAATGGGCGTGGCCCACTCACTCCAGTCCACCTTAGACAGTACTCCTGAACGTTCTAGCCCTTCCAGCTCAGCTTCCACAGCAGGTCGTATCGCATAAGGTACCGGTCTAGCTTTGAAAAATTTTGGGTTTGCATGTTCTGCAATCTTGATTTTTGCCTTAATTCCTCTCAGTGTTCCCAGTCCCTGTTGGAACACCTCTTTAGCCTCATCCAATATTCTGGACACTCGTTCAGGTTTGACATCTTTTTTCTCAGAATCTACCGTTATTGCGTTTAGGGAGTGCCAGTCCATATTTATTTTCCTGATCCACTCCCGTCCCAGAAGTGGTGGACCTCCCTCAGGTAGTACATATAAGTCCATTCCTTGGTGTTCTTTGCCCTTGTGTACCACCTTGACTTTTATCTTTCCGATGGGGTATACTCTTTGCCCCGTGTATGTCTGCAATACTATCTTCGTATCCCGTAGAGGAATATGTTTGAATAACCTTTTGTAATCTTGCTTATTCATGACCGTCAACGCCGATCCGGTGTCCAATTCCATCTTCACTTGGACTCCTGCTATCTGCAGTGCGAGCCAGATAGTTTGTCGGTCAGCTTCCTTACTCACATTGTGAATTCTCAGACTACCCAGTTCCTTGCTGTTGGAGTCTGAATCCGAATTCTGTTCATCCGAACTCTTCTCAGCCACCTTATGTACCTTTCTGCACTTTTCCTGCGGTGACTTTTTTTTGTTGCTGGTCTTCTTTCCTGACCGGCATACTTTAGCTATGTGACCAAGCTTGCCACATTTTCTACATTCCTGGTTTTTAAACCAGCATTGGTTCTGATCGTGTGTTGTCTTCCCACAACGATAACATTTCGTTGTACCCGAAGCCATTTGATCCACGCTGAGTACCGCTGCCTTCAGCTGCATTTCCGCAGTGCCTCTCGCTGCGGCTTCGTGCGATGCTGCAATTGTGACAGCCTTATCAAGTGTAAGATCATTCTCTTCAAGCAGCCGCTTTTGTGTTCCTTCTTTCGACAATCCACACACGAATTTGTCTCTCAGTGCCTCTGTCAGACTTTCCCCAAACTGACAGTATTTCACTAGCTTACGCAGTTCAATTAAATACTCCGCGTTGCTTTCCTCTTTCAGTTGCGTTCTCGCATAAAATTTAAATCGTTCCGCTAACATCGGCGGTATGGGGTTCAAATGATTTTTCAGGACAGCAACAATTTTAGCGAAAGTCTGATCCGCCGGTTTAGCTGGTGATAGAAGATGCTTCAATAGCCCGTATGTCTTCGCACCCATTGAGTTTAGTAAGGTTAGTGCTTTATCTTCATCTGATATTTTATTTGCCTTACAATATATCTCTATGCGTTCTACATACGTGGCCCAATCTTCAACATGGGGATCGAAATCGTTGATGTTACCACGCTTAGGCATCCTCGCAATCTTCTTGAGAAACAAAAAGAAATTTTTCTTTTATTTATTTTTTTCAAAATGGCGGTTTCCCGCGCTTGTCTTCTTCCCCCGCCTACGAAAATGGCGGCTTCCCACGTTTGCCTTTCTCCCCCGCTGGCTGTAATGGTGATTGCCGTATTGCTGCGTTCGCCCTCCCCAGCGGTTCTCGAATCGTGCCTCCCAGCCCCTCTTGCAGTCCGGTCCTTTTCCCCCCCCGGCTGCGGCTGAGTTCTCCACGTTTTTTTTTAAAATTTTCTCCCGCGCCTTACGCTGTCCCGGTCGCTGCACCTCGCGGCCTCGGTAGCTGCCCGGCCTTTTTCACCGGTCGCGGTCGAGCTCTCTCTCGACGCTGTTGCATCTCCCAGCCCGCTATTTTCTCCCGCGCCTTACGCTGTCCTGGTCGCTGCGCCTCGCGGCCTCGGTAGCTGCCCGGCCTTTTTCACCAGTCGCGGTCGAGCTCTCTCTCGACGCTGTTGCGTCTCCCAGCCCGCTTGCAGCCCGGTCTTTCGCACCGGCTGCATTTGCATTCACCGCGGCTCCCTTGCCTTACGCTGCCCCAGTCTCAGCGCCTCTGGCCCCGACTTCCGTCCGGCTCTTTTCCCCGGCCGTGGTCGAGTTCTCCGCCCTTATATCCTCTGTTTTTCCCTCCCCTACTTCACAGCCAACGTGGCCGACTTGCTGCTCGTCGCTGATCGGCTTACCCACCACCATGATAGAAGTGATGATCACTGCCTGTTGCTGATGGAAGGCTTCGTGTCAGAATTCTTCCTTTGCTCTGCAGACCCGAGTCTTCTCTCAGCAGAATGATGAGGGCGGATGCCTCCTCTCGACGCCCGTTAAACTGCCTTGGATGTATCTCTGCCGCAGGGTAAGATCGTACTCGTCGCCACTGTTAAGTCTGTGTGTTATCTTGAGAATTACTACACAGACCACAAGAGTAAATTTTAACAGGTCTTTACCAGTCAAAGGTCAGGGCGGAACTGCCCAATAAATCATTACACAGCACTTATATACCGGTGTGGTCACCACCGGTATTACAGTATACAGCAGCCAAGATAAAGTAGTGCAACTCTTAAAATAGTTCTCTTAAAGGTGGAACGGTTACATACAGGACTTGTTCCATCGCCCTCTGCCCAATAGCCAGGGCTGATGCTACCCCGAATACCAGTCGATTGTACTGGTAAAGGCCTTTGTGAGTGTTTATCGTGAGGTATTTCCTAGATGCTTCTTCCACCTCCATTTGTAGATACGCTTGGGCCAGATCAATCTTTGTAAAGCGCTTCCCTCCAGATAGTGAGGCGACAATATCTTCTATCCGTGGAAGTGGATATTGTACTGTGTGCAGGACTGGGTTCACAGTTACCTTGAAGTCCCCACAGATGCAAACCTTCTTTGGCTCCCCAGGCGTGTTGCTCAATGATTTCTTCATTACAGGAACGATGGGTGTGGCCCACTCGCTCCAGTCCACCTTGGACAGCACACCCGAACGCTCCAGACTCTCCAGCTCTGCTTCAACGGCTGGGCGGATCGCGTAGGGTACCGGTCTGGCCTTAAAAAATTTTGGGTTTGCGTTATCTTCAATTTTTATCGTTGCCATTACTCCTTTTAGAGTCCCAAGTCCTTGTTGGAACACCTCTTTCGCGTCAGTTAGAATTTTTGACAGTCGTCCAGGTGTGACGTCATCATCCTTTTTATCAGTCACAGTTAGCGCCTGAATGGAATGCCAATCCAATTATATTTTTCGGATCCATTCACGTCCCAATAATGGTGGTCCTCTATCTGGTAGTATATATAGATACAGTTTCTGTGTTTCCTTGCCGTTGTATTCAACTGGCACCCTTATTTTTCCTCTGGGGTAGACTTTTGCCCTGTGTATGTCTTCAATACAATGGACGTGTCCTTCAAGGGTATGTGTGAGAATAGCCGCTCATAGTCTCGTCGATTCATGACAGTTAGGGCTGATCCTGTGCCCAATTCCATCTTTACTGGGGACCCTGCTATCATGAGGGTGACCCAAATGGTTCGGTGATCCTCCTTTGCGATCACGTTGTGTAACTTTAGACAACTTAGTCTCCTGCTCCCAGAGTCCTTATCACTCTCCTGATCTTCCGAACTACTGTCTGTCAATTTCTTTACTTTCTTGTACTTTTCCTTAGTAGTTCTTGTAGTGTTGGTTTTCTTTCCCGACCGGCAGACTCTTGCTATGTGTCCCATTTTCCCACATTGCCTGCATACTTTGTCCTTAACCCAGCAGTCCTTCTGCCCATGGGTTGTTCTGACGCAGCGATAGCACTTTTCTGCTCCATACGCCATTTCGTTAGCGCTGTATTCTTGTGGTTTCTGTTGTATTTCCGCAGCTGCCCGTGCTGCTGCTTCGTAGGATACTGCCACGCTGAAAGCCTGTTCTAGCATCAGGTCCTTTTCCGAAAGTAGTCGTTTCTGGGTTCCTTCACTCTGGAGCCCGCAGACAAACTTATCCCGTAAGGTGTCTGCCAGTCCTGCTCCGAACTGGCAGTGCTTCGATAACTTGCGCAGTTCCGTAAGATAGTCAGCATTGCTCTCATCTTTGTGCTGGTTTCTTTTATGGAACTTGAATCTTTCTGCTATCAGCAGCGGTGTAGGGTTTAGGTGTTCCTGTAAGATATTAACAATCTCTTCAAAACTTTTCTCCATTGGTTTAGCTGGGGTAATTAAATTCCGCAATAGGCCGTACGTTCTCGCGCCCATCAAATTTAATAATATCGACGCCTTCTTTCCATCGGCCACCTCATTTGCCTTGCAGTACACTTCAATTCTTTCCACATACGTGGTCCACTCTTCTACCTCGTTGTCGAAAGCAGTGATACTGCCACTTTTTGGCATCTTGCGTGATTTAAAATGGCACCTCCCGCGCTTTTTCTTCTTCACCAATGGATTAAAATGGCGCCTCCTGCGCTTTTCCTTCTTCCCCAATGGAATAAAATGGCGCCTCCCGCGCTTTTCCTTCTTCCCCTTGCTGCCACGCTGCTCCTAGCGTTCTGCAGGGTAATGGCGGCGACCTGCGGCTTCGGCGCATCTCACTTTTCCTTCCCCTTGTTTTATTTTCGCTACGCTGCCCGGTTCTTGAGCACCAACCGCGCCCTGTGCGCTCCACCCTCTCTCTCTCTCTTTTCCTCCCGACGATGCTGCACGGCCCCTTTGCAGAGCCGCTCGATCGAGTTCGAGCCCGCCGCAGTCCAGAAGGGCCAGCGCACTACCTGCTACCAGCACGATTTGCTGGAACACCTTGACTGGGGAGCCAAGCCCAGCTCTCCACAGACTCTCCTGCAACTCTCCGAACTCCGATGGATCCTTGGGCGGTTGCCCGTGGTCGACGCCCGTTGCTCTGACTTCGACCTCCAAGAAGCTTCTTCTCAGGGAAAGATCCCTGTGAGGTGATGCAGTACTGCAGGTGAGTTCGAACCTGTTCGTCGCCAGTGTAGTGTCCGAGTATATCAATAATACACGGACTGCAGGAGAACAATAATAACAGGTATTTACTGAACAGAGGGTAACTTAAGACTGAAGTACAGAAGCCTGCTATGGCTTTATATACAGGGGTGGTCACTGTCGGTACTGCAGTATAGAATCAGTTCTTCTCTTAAAGGTACATACACAACAATAGCAACTGATGTAACGGCTTCAGCAATGTTGCTAAGTCTGGAATAAACTTCCCATAGTAGTTAAGTAGCCCCAGAAATGAACGTAACTGGCTCACATTCTGGGGTGCTGGGGCCTCCACGATCGCCTTGACCTTTGACGGCGCCTTATGCAGGCCAGTAGCGTCAATCACATGCCCCAGGTACTGAACTGAAGACTGAAAGAATTCAAATTTGTCTTTACGAACTCTGAGTCCGTACTCTTTCAGTCGTTGTAGTGTCGCATCCAAGTTCAGAAGATGATCCTCCTCATTTGTCCCAGTGACAAGGATGTCGTCCAGGTAGCACTGGACTCCTGGCAGTCCACTCAAATTCTGATCCATTGCCCTTTGGAATAGAGCAGGGGCCGACGTAATTCCAAACAGAAGGCGGCAGTACCTGTATAGCCCCTTGTGTGTCACAATTGTCAGCAGCTCCTTTGATTTGTCATCGACATGCATTTGTAGATAAGCCTGGCATAAGTCTATTTTGCTGAACTTTTGCCCTCCGGCCAGGCCCGTAAAAAGATCCTCAATGAGGGGAAGAGGGTACTGTTCCGCAGACAGCACCAGGTTAATAGTCACTTTAAAATCCCCGCAGATTCGAACAGATCCATCCTTTTTCAGGACAGGAACAATGGGTGTGGCCCATTTGCTCACGCTCACAGGCTCCAGGACTCCATTCTCGACTAAGGCCTCCAAGTTAGCCTCAACATTTGGCCTAATTGCATAGGGTACAGGTCGGGCTTTGTGAAACTTCGGCTTGCTGTCAGGTTTAATGTCCAGTCTCACGCTGATCTTTTTCATGCTCCCAAGTTCCCCATTGAAGAGTTCTGCATGTTTGTTTAACACTGCAGTCAGACCTGACTCCCCTTTTGACATCATGCGAAATGCAGGCCAGTCCAGCGTGATTTTCTCTAGCCATGCACGTCCCAGTAGCGATGGGTAATTTCCCTTTACCACATATAGTGGCAGTTTTGCAGTCTGTCCGTTCAATTTAACGGTCACCTCAACGACGCCTCTCATGGCCACAGGTTCGCCGGTATACGTCTTTAGCACAATGTTTGTTGGCTGAAGGGTAAGATGCTTTAGCATTTTGTTGTAGACAGTGTCTGAAACAAGGGACACAGCCGCGCCTGTGTCCACCTCTATCCGCACTGATTGTCCCTCCACCAGTGGTGACACCCAGTAGCCATTTAAATCACCTGCAACCGTCAGTATGTGCACCTCTTCCTCCTCAGAGGTATCGCTCCCCTCTGTTTTGCTTGTTCCATCATACTGCACTGAATGAACACTCTTTTTCCTCTCTTGTCCAAATACAGACATTTTGCTTCCATGCTTCCCAGCTCTGTCTGTTCTCTTTTTACCTCTACAGGCGCGTTCAATGTGACCCTTTTTGCCACAATTTCGGCATTCCAGCTCCGTACACCAGCAGTCATTAACGTGATGGCCCGTTTTCCCACAACGGTAACATGTGCCGTTCCGCGCACCTTTAGGCTCAGACGACACCTTGTGAACTCTCTCTGTTGAACTCAACTGGTGAGCCTCCTTTTCCGCCATCTCCATGGAGACACTAACTTCAATGGCCTTTTCAAGAGTAAGGTTGTCCTCAGTAAGAAAGCGCTTCAGTGTGGCTGCATTTTGCAGACCACACACGAGTCTGTCTCTAATGGTGTCCTTCAGCACCTCCTTGAACTCGCAGTGTTCCGACAACCTTTTTAAAGCAGCAATAAACATAGTCACTGATTCCCCCTCCTCTTGATTCCGTTTGTGAAATCTAAATCTCTCAGCAATAACCAGAGGTTTTGGTGAAAAATGTGCTCCAAGAATTTCCACTAGTTGCTTATATGTTTTAGTTCCTGGCTTATCTGGCTGCACGAGGCTGCAAAGTAAATTGAATGTCTTCAGCCCGATTACACTCAAAAAGGTAGGCACGACCTTTTCATTTGCCACCGCATTCGCCAAAACAAAATAGTCAAAACGTTCTGTACATGCGCTCCATTGCTCCACATTTTCATCAAAATCACCGATGTTTCCTAATATAGTAGCCATTTCACGTTTCAAATTACATTTTCTGTTTACTCACTGCACCCGTAACGTACGCAGATTCATCCGCTCCTCGTTGCCACTTGTTGTGTCGGTAAGCTTTCTACCTAGACACAATTTAGGACTCAGAACTCAGAGATTCAAACATGAAGTGCTTTATTGGAAGGAAAGGAAGTTCTGGAAAGTTCTGAACAAAGAGAGCTAAACTTAACAGAGTACACCCAACCATTTATCTCCTGTGACAGCGCCACCACAGGTGGGAGGAGAACACACAATAGAACAAACAATACATAACAAAATGGTTGGTTGAGAGTGAGTGACAGGGGAGAGTGTACATGGGCTGTGGGAGGAGATTAAATGGGTGGGTAGAGTCAGTGATAGGGGAGAGTGTAGATGGAATGTGGGAGGAGATTAAATGGGTGGGGAGAGTCAGTGATAGGGGAGAGTGTACATGGGCTGTGGGAGGAGATTAAATGGGTGGGGAGAGTCAGTGACAGGGGAGAGTGTACATGGGCTGTGGGAGGAGATTAAATGGGTGGGGAGAGTCAGTGATAGGGGGGAGTGTACATGGGCTGTGGGAGGAGATTAAATGGGTGGGGAGAGTCAGTGATGGGGAGAGTGTACATTGGCTGTGGGAGGAGATTAAATGGGTGGGGAGAGTCAGTGATAGGGGAGAGTGTACATGGGCTGTGGGAGGAGATCAAATGGGTGGGTAGAGTCAGTGATAGGGGAGAGTGTACATGGGCTGTGGGAGGAGATTAAATGGGTGGGGAGAGTCAGTGATGGGGAGAGAGTACATGGGCTATGGGAGGAGATTAAATGGGTGGGTAGAGTCAGTGATGGGGGAGAGTGTACATGGGCTGTGGGAGGAGATTAAATGGGTGGGGAGAGTCAGTGATGGGGGAGAGTGTACATGGCCTGTGGGAGGAGATTATATGGGTGGGGAGAGTCAGTGATAGGGGAGAGTGTACATGGGCTGTGGGTGGAGATTACTTGGGTGGGGAGAGTCAGTGATAGGGGAGAGTGTACATGGGCTGTGGGAGCAGATTAAATGGGTGGGGAGAGTCAGTGATGGGGGAGAGTGTACATGGCCTGTGGGAGGAGATTATATGGGTGGGGAGAGTCAGTGATAGGGGAGAGTGTACATGGGCTGTGGGAGGAGATTAATTGTGTGGGGAGAGTCAGTGATAGGGGAGAGTGTACATGGGCTGTGGGAGGAGATTAAATGTTTGGGGAAAGTCAGTGATCGGGGAAAGTGTACATGGGCTGTGGGAGGAGATTAAATGTTTGGGGAGAGTCAGTGATAGGGGAGAGTGTACATGGGCTGTGGGGGGAGATTAAATGGGTGGGGAGAGTCAGTGATAGGGGAGAGTGTACATGGGCTGTGGGAGGAGATTCAATTGGTGGGGAGAATCAGTGATAGGGGAGAGTGTACATGGGCTGTGGGAGGAGATTAAATGGGTGGGGAGAGTCAAATTTCTGTCTACGGATGTTGCCTGACCTGCTGAGTCTTTCCAGCATTTTCTGTTGTTATATAGGGGAGAGTGTACATGGGCTGTGGGAGGAGATTCAATTGGTGGGGAGAGTCAGTGATAGGGGAGAGTGTACATGTGCTGTGGGAGGAGATTAAATGAGTGGGGAGCGTCAGTGATAGTGGAGAGTGTACATGGGCTGTGGGTGGAGATTAAATGGGTGGGGAGATTCAGTGATAGGGGAGAGTGTACATGGGCTGTGGGAGGAGATTAAATGGGTGGGGAGAGTCAGTGATAGGGGAGAGTGTACATGGGCTGTGCGAGGAGATTAAATGGATGGGTAGAGTCAGTGATAGGGGAGAGTGTACATGGGCTGTGCGAGGAGATGAAATGGGTGGGGAGAGTCAGTGATAGGGGAGAGTGTACATGGGCTGTGGGAGGGGATTAAATGGGTGGGGAGAGTCAGTGATAGGGGAGAGTGTACATGGGCTGTGGGAGGGGATTAAATGGGTGGGGAGGGTCAGTGAAACGGGAGAATGTACATGGGCTGTGGGAGGAGATTAAATGGGTGGGGAGAGTCAGTGATAGGGGAGAGTGTACATGGGCTGTGGGAGGGGATTAAATGGGTGGGGAGAGTCAGTGATAGGGGAGAGTGTACATGGGCTGTGGGAGGGGATTAAATGGGTGGGGAGGGTCAGTGATAGGGGAGAATGTACATGGGCTGTGGGAGGAGATTAAATGGGTGGGGAGAATCAGTGATAGGGGAGAGTGTACATGGGCTGTGGGAGGAGATTAAATGGGTGGGGAGAGTCAGTGATAGGGGAGAGTGTACATGGGCTGTGGGAGGAGATTAAATGGGTGGGGAGAGGCAGTGATAGGGCAGAGTGTACATGGGCTGTGGGAGGAGATTAAATGGGTGGGGAGAGTCAGTGATAGGGGAGAGTGTACATGGGCTGTGGGAGGAGATTAAATGGGTGGGGAGAGTCAGTGATAGGGGAGAGTGTACACGGGCTGTGGGAGGAGATTAAATGGGTGGGGAGAGTCAGTGATAGGGAAGAGTGTACATGGGCTGTGGGAGGAGATTAAATGGGTGGATCGAGTCAGTGATAGGGGAGAGTGTACATGGGCTGTGGGAGGAGATTAAATGGATGGGGAGAGTCAGTGATAGGGGAGTGTGCACATGGGCTGTGGGAGGAGATTAAATGTTTGGGTAGAGTCAGTGATAGGGGAGAGTGTACATGGGCTGTGGGAGGAGATTAAATGGGTGGGTAGAGTCAGTGATAGGGGAGAGTGTACATGGGCTGTGGGAGGAGATTAAATGGGTGGGGAGAGTCCATGATAGGGGAGAGTGTACATGGGCTGTGGGAGGAGATTAAATGGGTGGGGAGAGTCAGTGATAGGGGAGAGTGTACATGGGCTGTGGGAGGAGATTAAATGGGTGGGTAGAGTCAGTGATAGGGGAGAGTGCACATGGGCTGTGGGAGGAGATTAAATGGGTGGGGAGAGTCCATGATAGGGGAGAGTGTACATGGGCTGTGGGAGGAGATTAAATGGGTGGGGAGAGTCCATGATAGGGGAGAGTGTACATGGGCTGTGGTAGGAGATTAAATGGGTGGGGAGAGTCAGTGATAGGGGAGAGTGTACATGGGCTGTGGGAGGAGATTAAATGGGTGGGGAGAGTCAGTGATAGGGGAGAGTGTACATGGGCTGTGGGAGGAGATTAAATGGGTGGGGAGAGTCCATGATAGGGGAGAGTGTACATGGGCTGTGGGAGGAGATTAAATGGGTCGGGAGAGTCAGTGATAGGGGAGAGTGTACATGGGCTGTGGGAGGAGATTAAATGGGTGGCGAGAGTCAGTGATAGGGGAGGGTGTACATGGGCTGTGGGAGGAGATTAAATGGGTGGGGAGAGTCAGTGATAGGGGAGAGTGTACATGGGCTGTGGGAGGAGATTAAATGGGTGGGGAGAGTCAGTGACAGGGGAGCATCTACATGGGCTGTGGGAGGAGATTAAGTGGGTGGGGAGAGTCAAATTTCTGTCCACGGATGTTGCCTGACCTGCTGAGTTTTTCCAACATTTTCTGTTGTTATATAGGGGAGAGTGTACATGGGCTGTGGGAGGAGATTAAATGTGTGGGGAGCGTCAGTGATAGTGGAGAGTGTACATGGGCTGTGGGAGGAGATTAAATGGGTGGGGAGAGTCAGTGATGGGGAGTGTGTAGATGGGCTGTGGGAGGAGATTAAATGGGTGGGGAGAGTCCATGATAGGGGAGAGTGTACATGGGCTGTGGGAGGAGATTAAATGGGTGGGGAGAGTCAGTGATAGGGGAGAGTGTACATAGGCTGTGGGAGGAGATTAATTGGGTGGGGAGAGTCAGTGATAGGGCAGAGTGTACATGGGCTGTGGGAGGAGATTAAATGGGTGGGGAGTGTCAGTGATAGGGGAGAGTGTACATGGGCTGTGGGAGGAGATTAAATGGGTGGGTAGAGTCAGTGATATGGGAGAGTGTACATGGGCTGTGGGAGGAGATTAAATGGGTGGGGAGAGTCCATGATAGGGGAGAGTGTACATGGGCTGTGGGAGGAGATTAAATGGGTGGGGAGAGTCAGTGATAGGGGAGAGTGTACATGGGCTGTGGGCGGAGATTAAATGGGTGGGTAGAGTCAGTGACAGGGCAGAGTGTACATTGGCTGTGGGAGGAGATTAAATGGGTGGGGAGAGCCAGTGATAGGGGAGAGTGTACATGGGCTGTGGGAGGAGATTAAATGGGTGGGGAGAATCCATGATCGGGGAGAGTGTACATGGGCTGTGGGAGGAGATTAAATGGGTGGGGAGAGTCAGTGATAGGGGAGAGTGTACATGGGCTGTGGGAGGAGATTAAATGGGTGGGGAGAGTCAGTGATAGGGGAGAGTGTACATGGGCTGTGGGAGGAGATTAAATGGGTGGGGAGAGTCAGTGATAGGGGAGAGTCTACATGGGCTGTGGGAGGAGATTAAATGGGTGGGGAGAGTCAAATTTCTGTCCACGGATGTTGCCTGACCTGCTCAGTTTTTCCAGCATTTTCTGTTGTTATATAGGGGAGAGTGTACATGGGCTGTGGGAGGAGAATAAATCGGTGGGGAGCGTCAGTGATAGTGGAGAGTGCACATGGGCTGTGGGAGGAGATTAAATGGGTGGGGAGAGTCAGTGATAGGGGTGAGTTTTCATGGGCTGTGGGAGGAGATTAAATGGGTGGGGAGAGTCAGTGATAGGGGAGAGTTTACATGGGCTGTGGGAGGAGATTGAATGGGTGGGGAGAGTCCATGATAGGGGAGAGTGTACATGGGCTGTGGGAGGGGATTAAATGGGTGGGGAGAAACAGTGATAGGGGAGAGTGTACATGGGCTGTGGGAGGAGATTAAATGGGTGGGGAGAGTCAGTGATAGGGGAGAGTGTACATGGGCTGTGGGAGGAGATTAAATGGGTGGGGAGAGTCAGTGATAGGGGAGAGTGTACATGGGCTGTGGGAGGAGATTAAATGGGTGGGGAGAGTCAGTGATAGGGGAGAGTGTACATGGGCTGTGGGAGGAGATTAAATGGGTGGGGAGAGTCAGTGATAGGGGAGAGTGTACATGGCTGTGGGAGGGGACTAAATGGGTGGGGAGAGTCAGTGATAGGGGAGAGTGTACATGGGCTGTGGGAGGAGATTAAATGGGTGGGGACAGTCAGTGATAGGGGAGAGTGTACATGGGCTGTGGGAGGAGATTAAATGGGTGGGGAGAGTCAGTGATAGTGGAGAGTGTACATGTGCTGTGGGATGAGGTTAAATGGGTGGGTAGAGTCAGTGATAGGGGAGAGTGTACATGGGCTGTGGGAGGATATTAAATGGGTGGGGAGAGTCAGTGATAGTGGAGAGTGTACATGTGCTGTGGAATGAGATTAAATGGGTGGGGAGAGTCCATGATAGGGGATAGTGTACATGGGCTGTGGGAGGGGATTAAATGGGTGGTGAGAGTCAGTGATACGGGAGAGTGTACATGGGCTGTGGGAGGAGATTAAATGGGGGGGGAGCGTCAGTGATAGCGGAGAGTGTACATGGGCTGTGGGAGGAGATTAAATGGGTGGGGAGAGTCAGTGATAGGGGAGAGTGTACATGGGCTGTGGGAGGAGATTAAATGGGTGGGGAGATTCAGTGATAGGGGAGAGTGTACATGGGCTGTGGGAGGAGGTTAAAGGGGTGGGTAGAGTCAGTGATAGGGGAGCGTGTACACGGGCTGTGGGTGGAGATTAAATGGGTTGGGAGAGTCAGTGATAGGGAAGAGTGTACATGGGCTGTGGGAGGAGATTAAATGGGTGGGTAGAGTCAGTGATAGGGGAGAGTGTACATGGGCTGTGGGAGGAGATTAAATGGGTGGGTAGAGTCAGTGATAGGGGAGAGTGTACATTGGGCTGTGGGAGGAGATTAAATGGGTGGGGAGAGTCAGTGATGGGGAGAGTGTACATGGGCTATGGGAGGAGATTAAATGGGTGGGGAGAGTCAGTGACAGGGGAGAGTGTACATGGGCTGTGGGCGGAGATTAAATTGGTGGGGAGAGTCAGTGATGGGGGAGAGTGTACATGGGCTGTGGGAGCAGATTAAATGGGTGGGGAGAGTCAGTGATGGGGGAGAGTGTACATGGCCTGTGGGAGGAGATTATATGGATGGTTAGTCAGTGATAGGGGAGAGTGTACATGGGCTGTGGGAGGAGATTAATTGGGTGGGGAGAGTCAGTGATAGGGGAGAGTGTACATGGGCTGCGGGAGGAGATTAAATGTTTGGGGAGCGTCAGTGATAGGGGAGAGTGTACATGGGCTGTGGGAGGAGATTAAATGGGTGGGGAGAGTCAAATTTCTGTCTACGGATGTTGCCTGACCTGCTGAGTCTTTCCAGCATTTTCTGTTGTTATATAGGGGAGAGTGCACATGTGCTGTGGGAGGAGATTAAATGTGTGGGGAGTGTCAGTGATAGTGGAGAGTGTACATGGGCTGTGGGAGGAGATTAAATGGGTGGGGAGAGTCAGTGATAGGGGAGAGTGTACATGGCTGTGCGAGGAGATTAAATGGATGGGTGGAGTCAGTGATAGTGGAGAGTGTACATGGGCTGTCGGAGGAGATTAAATGGGTGGGGAGAGTCAGTGATAGGGGAGAGTGTACATGGGCTGTGGGAGGAGATTAAATGGGTGGGTAGAGTCAGTGATAGGGGAGAGTGTACATGGGCTGTGCGAGGAGATTAAATGGATGGGTAGAGTCAGTGATAGTGGAGAGTGTACATGGGCTGTGGGAGGAGATTAAATGGGTGGGGAGAGGCAGTGATAGGGGAGAGTGTACATGGGCTGTGGGAGGAGATTAAATGGGTGGGGATAGTCAGTGAAAGGGGAGAGTGTACATGGGCTGTGGGAGGAGATTAAATGGGTGGGGAGAGTCAGTGATAGGGGAGAGTGTACATGGGCTGTGGGAGGAGATTAAATGGATGGGGAGAGTCAGTGATAGGGGAGTGTGCACATGGGCTGTGGGAGGAGATTAAATGTTTGGGTAGAGTCAGTGATAGGGGAGAGTGTACATGGGCTGTGGGAGGAGATTAAATGGGTGGGTAGAGTCAGTGATAGGGGAGAGTGTACATGGGCTGTGGGAGGAGATTAAATGGGTGGGGAGAGTCCATGATAGGGGAGAGTGTACATGGGCTGTGGGAGGAGATTAAATGGGTGGGGAGAGTCAGTGATAGGGGAGAGTGTACATGGGCTGTGGGAGGAGATTAAATGGGTGGGTAGAGTCAGTGATAGGGGAGAGTGCACATGGGCTGTGGGAGGAGATTAAATGGGTGGGGAGAGTCCATGATAGGGGAGAGTGTACATGGGCTGTGGGAGGAGATTAAATGGGTGGGGAGAGTCCATGATAGGGGAGAGTGTACATGGGCTGTGGGAGGAGATTAAATGGGTGGGGAGAGTCAGTGATAGGGGAGAGTGTACATGGGCTGTGGGAGGAGATTAAATGGGTGGGGAGAGTCAGTGATGGGGGAGAGTGTACATGGGCTGTGGGAGGAGATTAAATGGGTGGGGAGAGTCCATGATAGGGGAGAGTGTACATGGGCTGTGGGAGGAGATTAAATGGGTCGGGAGAGTCAGTGATAGGGGAGAGTGTACATGGGCTGTGGGAGGAGATTAAATGGGTGGCGAGAGTCAGTGATAGGGGAGGGTGTACATGGGCTGTGGGAGGAGATTAAATGGGTGGGGAGAGTCAGTGATAGGGGAGAGTGTACATGGGCTGTGGGAGGAGATTAAATGGGTGGGGAGAGTCAGTGATAGTGGAGAGTGTACATGGGCTGTGGGAGGAGATTAAATGGGTGGGGAGAGTCAGTGACAGGGGAGCATCTACATGGGCTGTGGGAGGAGATTAAATGGGTGGGGAGAGTCAAATTTCTGTCCACGGATGTTGCCTGACCTGCTGAGTTTTTCCAACATTTTCTGTTGTTATATAGGGGAGAGTGTACATGGGCTGTGGGAGGAGATTAAATGTGTGGGGAGCGTCAGTGATAGTGGAGAGTGTACATGGGCTGTGGGAGGAGATTAAATGGGTGGGGAGAGTCAGTGATGGGGAGTGTGTACATGGGCTGTGGGAGGAGATTAAATGGGTGGGGAGAGTCAGTGATAGGGGAGAGTGTACATAGGCTGTGGGAGGAGATTAATTGGGTGGGGAGAGTCAGTGATAGGGCAGAGTGTACATGGGCTGTGGGAGGAGATTAAATGGGTGGGGAGTGTCAGTGATAGGGGAGAGTGTACATGGGCTGTGGGAGGAGATTAAATGGGTGGGTAGAGTCAGTGATAGGGGAGAGTGTACATGGGCTGTGGGAGGAGATTAAATGGGTGGGGAGAGTCCATGATAGGGGAGAGTGTACATGGGCTGTGGGAGGAGATTAAATGGGTGGGGAGAGTCAGTGATAGGGGAGAGTGTACATGGGCTGTGGGAGGAGATTAAATGGGTGGGTAGAGTCAGTGACAGGGCAGAGTGTACATTGGCTGTGGGAGGAGATTAAATGGGTGGGGAGAGCCAGTGATAGGGGAGAGTGTACATGGGCTGTGGGAGGAGATTAAATGGGTGGGGAGAATCCATGATCGGGGAGAGTGTACATGGGCTGTGGGAGGAGATTAAATGGGTGGGGAGAGTCAGTGATAGGGGAGAGTGTACATGGGCTGTGGGAGGAGATTAAATGGGTGGGGAGAGTCAGTGATAGGGGAGAGTCTACATGGGCTGTGGGAGGAGATTAAATGGGTGGGGAGAGTCAAATTTCTGTCCACGGATGTTGCCTGACCTGCTCAGTTTTTCCAGCATTTTCTGTTGTTATATAGGGGAGAGTGTACATGGGCTGTGGTAGGAGAATAAATCGGTGGGGAGCGTCAGTGATAGTGGAGAGTGCACATGGGCTGTGGGAGGAGATTAAATGGGTGGGGAGAGTCAGTGATAGGGGTGAGTTTTCATGGGCTGTGGGAGGAGATTAAATGGGTGGGGAGAGTCAGTGATAGGGGAGAGTTTACATGGGCTGTGGGAGGAGATTGAATGGGTGGGAAGAGTCCATGATAGGGGAGAGTGTACATGGGCTGTGGGAGGGGATTAAATGGGTGGGGAGAAACAGTGATAGGGGAGAGTGTACATGGGCTGTGGGAGGAGATTAAATGGGTGGGGAGAGTCAGTGATAGGGGAGAGTGTACATGGGCTGTGGGAGGAGATTAAATGGGTGGGGAGAGTCAGTGATAGGGGAGAGTGTACATGGGCTGTGGGAGGAGATTAAATGGGTGGGGAGAGTCAGTGATAGGGGAGAGTGTACATGGGCTGTGGGAGGAGATTAAATGGGTGGGGACAGTCAGTGATAGGGGAGAGTGTACATGGGCTGTGGGAGGAGATTAAATGGGTGGGGAGAGTCAGTGATAGTGGAGAGTGTACATGTGCTGTGGGATGAGGTTAAATGGGTGGGTAGAGTCAGTGATAGGGGAGAGTGTACATGGGCTGTGGGAGGATATTAAATGGGTGGGGAGAGTCAGTGATAGTGGAGAGTGTACATGTGCTGTGGAATGAGATTAAATGGGTGGGGAGAGTCCATGATAGGGGATAGTGTACATGGGCTGTGGGAGGGGATTAAATGGGTGGTGAGAGTCAGTGATACGGGAGAGTGTACATGGGCTGTGGGAGGAGATTAAATGGGGGGGGAGCGTCAGTGATAGCGGAGAGTGTACATGGGCTGTGGGAGGAGATTAAATGGGTGGGGAGAGTCAGTGATAGGGGAGAGTGTACATGGGCTGTGGGAGGAGATTAAATGGGTGGGGAGATTCAGTGATAGGGGAGAGTGTACATGGGCTGTGGGAGGAGGTTAAAGGGGTGGGTAGAGTCAGTGATAGGGGAGCGTGTACACGGGCTGTGGGTGGAGATTAAATGGGTTGGGAGAGTCAGTGATAGGGAAGAGTGTACATGGGCTGTGGGAGGAGATTAAATGGGTGGGGAGAGTCAGTGATTGGGGAGAGTGTACATGGGCTGTGGGAGGAGATTAAATGGGTGGGTAGAGTCAGTGATGGGGAGAGTGTACATGGGCTGTGGGAGGAGATTAAATGGGTGGGTAGAGTCAGTGATAGGGGAGAGTGTACATGGGCTGTGGGAGGAGATTAAATGGGTGGGGAGAGTCAGTGATAGGGGAGAGTGTACATGGGCTGTGGGAGGAGATTAAATGGGTGGGTAGAGTCAGTGATAGGGGAGAGTGTACATGGGCTGTGGGAGGAGATTAAATGGGTGGGGAGAGTCAGTGATGGGGAGAGAGTACATGGGCTATGGGAGGAGATTAAATGGGTGGGTAGAGTCAGTGATGGGGGAGAGTGTACATGGGCTGTGGGAGCAGATTAAATGGGTGGGGAGAGTCAGTGATGGGGGAGAGTGTACATGGCCTGTGGGAGGAGATTATATGGGTGGTTAGTCAGTGATAGGGGAGAGTGTACATGGGCTGTGGGAGGAGATTAATTGGGTGGGGAGAGTCAGTGATAGGGGAGAGTGTACATGGGCTGTGGGAGGAGATTAAATGTTTGGGGAGCGTCAGTGATAGGGGAGAGTGTACATGGGCTGTGGGGGGAGATTAAATGGGTGGGGAGAGTCCATGATAGGGGAGAGTGTACATGGGCTGTGCGAGGAGATTAAATGGATGGGTAGAGTCAGTGATAGTGGAGAGTGTACATGGGCTGTGGGAGGAGATTAAATGGGTGGGGAGGGTCAGTGATAGGGGAGAGTGTACATGGGCTGTGGGAGGAGATTAAATGGGTGGGGAGAATCAGTGATAGGGGAGAGTGTGCATGGGCTGTGGGACGAGATTAAATGGGTGGGGAGAGTCAGTGATAGGGGAGAGTGTACATGGGCTGTGCGAGGAGATTAAATGGATGGGTGGAGTCAGTGATAGTGGAGAGTGTACATGGGCTGTCGGAGGAGATTAAATGGGTGGGGAGAGTCAGTGATAGGGGAGAGTGTACATGGGCTGTGGGAGGAGATTAAATGGGTGGGGAGAGTCCATGATAGGGGAGAGTGTACATGGGCTGTGCGAGGAGATTAAATGGATGGGTAGAGTCAGTGATAGTGGAGAGTGTACATGGGCTGTGGGAGGAGATTAAATGGGTGGGGAGGGTCAGTGATAGGGGAGAGTGTACATGGGCTGTGGGAGGAGATTAAATGGGTGGGGAGAATCAGTGATAGGGGAGAGTGTGCATGGGCTGTGGGACGAGATTAAATGGGTGGGGAGAGTCAGTGACAGGGGAGAGTGTACATGGGCTGTGGGAGGAGATTAAATGGGTGGGGAGAGTCAGTGAAAGGGGAGAGTGTACATGGGCTGTGGGAGGAGATTAAATGGGTGGGGAGAGGCAGTGATAGGGGAGAGTGTACATGGGCTGTGGGAGGAGATTAAATGGGTGGGGAGAGGCAGTGATAGGGGAGAGTGTACATGGGCTGTGGGAGGAGATTAAATGGGTGGGGAGAGTCAGTGAAAGGGGAGAGTGTACATGGGCTGTGGGAGGAGATTAAATGGGTGGGGAGAGGCAGTGATAGGGGAGAGTGTACATGGGCTGTGGGAGGAGATTAAATGGGTGGGGAGAGTCAGTGATAGGGGAGAGTGTGCACGGGCTGTGGGAGGAGATTAAATGGGTGGGGAGAGTCAGTTATAGGGAAGAGGGTACATGGGCTGTGGGAGGAGATTAAATGGGTGGGGAGAGTCAGTGATAGTGGAGAGTGTACATGGGCTGTGGGAGGAGATTAAATGCGTGGGGACAGTCAGTGATAGGGGAGAGTGTACATGGGCTGTGGGAGGAGATTAAATGGGTGGGGAGAGTCAGTGATAGGGGAGAGTGTACATGGGTGTGAGAGGAGATTAAATGGGTGGGGAGAGTCCATGATAGGGGAGAGTGTACATGGGCTGTGGGAGGAGATTAAATGGGTGGGGAGAGTCAGTGATAGGGGAGAGTGTACATGGGCTGTGGGAGGAGATTAAATGGGTGGGTAGAGTCAGTGACAGGGCAGAGTGTACATTGGCTGTGGGAGGAGATTAAATGGGTGGGGAGAGCCAGTGATAGGGGAGAGTGTACATGGGCTGTGGGAGGAGATTAAATGGGTGGGGAGAGTCAGTGATAGGGGAGAGTCTACATGGGCTGTGGGAGGAGATTAAATGGGTGGGGAGAGTCAAATTTCTGTCCACGGATGTTGCCTGACCTGCTCAGTTTTTCCAGCATTTTCTGTTGTTATATAGGGGAGAGTGTACATGGGCTGTGGGAGGAGAATAAATCGGTGGGGAGCGTCAGTGATAGTGGAGAGTGCACATGGGCTGTGGGAGGAGATTAAATGGGTGGGGAGAGTCAGTGATAGGGGTGAGTTTTCATGGGCTGTGGGAGGAGATTAAATGGGTGGGGAGAGTCAGTGATAGGGGAGAGTTTACATGGGCTGTGGGAGGAGATTGAATGGGTGGGAAGAGTCCATGATAGGGGAGAGTGTACATGGGCTGTGGGAGGGGATTAAATGGGTGGGGAGAAACAGTGATAGGGGAGAGTGTACATGGGCTGTGGGAGGAGATTAAATGGGTGGGGAGAGTCAGTGATAGGGGAGAGTGTACATGGGCTGTGGGAGGAGATTAAATGGGTGGGGAGAGTCAGTGATAGGGGAGAGTGTACATGGGCTGTGGGAGGAGATTAAATGGGTGGGGAGAGTCAGTGATAGGGGAGAGTGTACATGGGCTGTGGGAGGAGATTAAATGGGTGGGGAGAGTCAGTGATAGGGGAGAGTGTACATGGCTGTGGGAGGGGACTAAATGGGTGGGGAGAGTCAGTGATAGGGGAGAGTGTACATGGGCTGTGGGAGGAGATTAAATGGGTGGGGACAGTCAGTGATAGGGGAGAGTGTACATGGGCTGTGGGAGGAGATTAAATGGGTGGGGAGAGTCAGTGATAGTGGAGAGTGTACATGTGCTGTGGGATGAGGTTAAATGGGTGGGTAGAGTCAGTGATAGGGGAGAGTGTACATGGGCTGTGGGAGGATATTAAATGGGTGGGGAGAGTCAGTGATAGTGGAGAGTGTACATGTGCTGTGGAATGAGATTAAATGGGTGGGGAGAGTCCATGATAGGGGATAGTGTACATGGGCTGTGGGAGGGGATTAAATGGGTGGTGAGAGTCAGTGATACGGGAGAGTGTACATGGGCTGTGGGAGGAGATTAAATGGGGGGGGAGCGTCAGTGATAGCGGAGAGTGTACATGGGGTGTGGGAGGAGATTAAATGGGTGGGGAGAGTCAGTGATAGGGGAGAGTGTACATGGGCTGTGGGAGGAGATTAAATGGGTGGGGAGATTCAGTGATAGGGGAGGGTGTACATGGGCTGTGGGAGGAGGTTAAAGGGGTGGGTAGAGTCAGTGATAGGGGAGCGTGTACACGGGCTGTGGGTGGAGATTAAATGGGTTGGAGAGTCAGTGATAGGGAAGAGTGTACATGGGCTGTGGGAGGAGATTAAATGGGTGGAGAGAGTCAGTGATAGGGGAGAGTGTACATGGGCTGTGGGAGGAGATTAAATGGGTGGGTAGAGTCAGTGATGGGGAGAGTGTACATGGGCTGTGGGAGGAGATTAAATGGGTGGGTAGAGTCAGTGATAGGGGAGAGTGTACATGGGCTGTGGGAGGAGATTAAATGGGTGGGGAGAGTCAGTGATAGGGGAGAGTGTACATGGGCTGTGGGAGGAGATTAAATGGGTGGGTAGAGTCAGTGATAGGGGAGAGTGTACATGGGCTGTGGGAGGAGATTAAATGGGTGGGGAGAGTCAGTGATGGGGAGAGAGTACATGGGCTATGGGAGGAGATTAAATGGGTGGGTAGAGTCAGTGATGGGGAGAGTGTACATGGGCTGTGGGAGCAGATTAAATGGGTGGGGAGAGTCAGTGATGGGGGAGAGTGTACATGGCCTGTGGGAGGAGATTATATGGGTGGTTAGTCAGTGATAGGGGAGAGTGTACATGGGCTGTGGGAGGAGATTAATTGGGTGGGGAGAGTCAGTGATAGGGGAGAGTGTAC
>NW_028226220.1:0-60069 GCF_052327205.1 Somniosus microcephalus | reverse complement strand
TTGGCTGGAATTTGGTAATGTATGTTCTAGAGAGAGCTGATCTGAAAATGAACAGCTCTGATACTCTTGCTCTTCCTCCTCCTCCTCACTCTGTTTTATCTCCTCCTACTCCTGTCTATGACAACAATTCCGCAAGACTGCAGAGATTTCTGACTGCAGCTTGACGCATCCAGCTGAGTCTGGCAGCCGTCAAACACAAAACCCACGCGACCCCCGTTACTGCACCACAGTTCACCTATGTCGATGCCCTGCTGTGTAATAATCGTACCTTAATACAGAGAAGGAGCTGGAATGCTTTGCTTTGAATGCAGAAAAGTCTAGGGTGGGGGAAGGAATTCGGCCCATTGAATGTCAAGCCTGAAATGTTCTTTTAACTGGTTATCATTGCAGAGTTTATATTTTACTGTATGGAGTCAATAAATTGTGTCTTTAACAATTGTTCTGTTTTAAAGATTTTCCTCCAGTAAATCCCTTTGGTGTGGATTTAAATAATGCTGATACCAGGCTGAGAGTCCTGCAGAAGGTTGTTTCCATTGCTGTGCATTGCCAATTGGGCTTATTTGGGGGTTCATCAAGATGGTTGAGTTTTACGCAAGCTGTTCAGTGCAACCTCAAAAGGAAGCGTGATCCACACCAAACGCATCTCCCCCCCCCCCCCTCCCCCTTTCAGCATTCCGAAGGGACCACTCCCTCCGCAACACCCTGTCCACTCCTCGATCGCCCCAACAGCCCCTCCCACTGGCACCTTCCTGTGCAAGCGCAGAGATGCAACACATGTCCTTTACCAACCTCCCTTCCCACTGTCCAGGCCCCAAACACTCCTTCAGTGAAACAGTGATTTACTTGTACTTCTTGCAATCTAGTATACTGTATTCGCTGCTCACGATGCGGCCTTCCTCTACATTGGGGAGACCAAACGCAGATTGGGTGACCGAGCTTCTGGTCGCCTGTCACTTTAATTCTCCGCTCCACTCCCACTCTGACCTCTCTGTCCTCGGCCTCTTACATTGAGCTTCTTGGAACAGTGTAAGCTCGAGAACAGCACCTCATCATTTGATTAGACACTCTACAGCCTCTGGACTCAACAATGAGTTCACAATTTCAGACTACAACTACTGCTCTTTTTTTCACATGCAGCTGTGATGATTCTGCCAACCCCATTTGCAACATTTAATCTCTCCTGCCTTTCATCCTAGCACAGACTATCCCTTTTGTTCTTTCCTCCCTCCCTCCTCCCTCCCCCCCCCCCCCCCCACCTTCCTGCCTCTGTACTTGCTTAAAACCTGTTACATCTCTAACTTTTTTCCAGTTCTGACGAAGGGTCACAGACCTGAAACATTAACTCTGTTCCTCTCTCCACGGATGCTGCTGGCCTGCTGAGTGTTTCCAGCGTTTCTGTTATCTCAAAAGGAAGTACTAGGGGGAGGGGGGGGGGGGGTAAAGGAGGAGAGGGTTTATTTTGGAAGGAGTGTAAACTTAATACACACTGTTCTATATATTATATACAGTGGAGTGAAATGGGTGGTGTCATGAGGTCTCTACCAGCCAGCTGACTCATACAGACAAATGTACGATACCTTATCTGAAACATTTTTATTCGGTCAGGTGCTTGGAGCCCAGGTTTGTACTGTCTCTACTGTGCATGTTAGTAGACCGTTGAACAAAATGGAGAGCATCTCCAAATGGGCTCCAAAGCTGTTCTCCTGGTCAATTTATGTTTCTGTTGACGTGCTCTCATTGCCTCCATCTTGGATCGCCCACACTGCTTCAGCGCCACCATTCTTGGCTAATGGAACGGTGTGAAGTGCAACTTGTGCCTCTCGGGGCTAGGAATTCCTTTCTCCCTGGAATTCAAACTGATGCAGGTGGTGTTTGAGTAAATTGGACTAACGTGTATTGAGATGAAAAGTCCGCCTCGGCTGGCCTGTGCTCCCAAGACAGGGTACAGAAGAGATTTACTAGAATGATCCAGGGATGAGGGATTACAGCTATGTGGATAGACTGAAGAAGCTGGGATGTTCTCCTTGGGAGTAGAGAAGGCTAAGAGGAGATTTGATAGAAGTGTTTAAAATCATGAAGGTTTTGATCGAGTAAATAAAGAGAAACTGTTTCCAATAGCTGAAGAGTCGATAACCAGAGGGCACAAGTTTAAGGTGATTAGCAAAAGAACCAGAGGCGACATGAGGAAAAGCTTTTTATGCAACGAGTGGTTAGGATTTGGAACGCGCTGCCTGATGGGGCGGTGGACACAGATTCAATAGCAGCCTTCAAAAGGGAATTGGATAAATACTTGAAGGAGAAAAAATTGCAGGATATGGGGAAAGAGCAGGGAGTGGGACTAACTGGATTGCCCTTTGAAAGAGCAGTGTAGACTCTTCTGTGCTGTGCTATTCTTTGAATATACTGTGGATTCAGGAAATTGGTAGAACAATATAGTGTTGCCTGGATGAATCCCCATGGAGCGCACTACAATACAGGCACCACTTGTGACAGGAAATCAGCCATTCATGTGGAAATGACTTGTAGTAATACTGGGCGGCCTGCTGGTGGCGCTGTCCAGGGAGAGTATAAATACTCTGCCACGGGTCCAGCTTGCTCAGGACATTCTTTTACAGGAACTAGTGAAGGACACAACTAGACCTCCATGTTGTAAAACAGTTGATTAAAGCTTTGCTTAATGCTTAGACCAAGTGCCTAGTGGTTTTCTTACGTCAACTTGTCCACAAAGACAGCTTTCCCTTATGGTGGTCCTTTACTGAATTAACTCCACTCTAAAACTGAATCTTGAAGGATATGAAGATGTGAGAGACCTGGCAGTGTGAGCACACTTGCTGCTAGCCTGAACGTATTTACTGTGGTATGCAACGTGTCTTTACAATAACCAAGTTCTTTATTTCCTCTAATAATGGTATTCTGGGAGCATTGTGTTCACATTGTGATCTGGCCTCTCCCACATCCTGGTTCTTCCACAGTCTGATGCCCAGCACTGAAACGCACGTTTGCTCTCAAACCTTGGTTGTTCACAAACATGTTGGTAGAAAGATGTCGCCTGGGTGAGCTTGTTCAGTTGTGTCAAACCAGTCGCTACAACAGAGGATGCACAAAACTAGGAGGTTCTGGGGATTTCCTGTCCATTTCTGCAAATCTGTATTTGTGGTGAGAGTTGAGCAATTTAGTAAGAAAATTCTGCCCTGTCCCCTGCATTTGTAGTCTAGTAGTGATGAGACGCATGTACTTACTAAGAGATTATACACACACACGAACAGAGATCCATACATTGCCTGGCGCTAATAAAAATGGTTATTCTCTTTGGCAGATGCTGGTGAAGAGCAACAACCTAGCAGATCGCATCTTCATCATCCCTGGGAAGGTGAGGAAGTTAGCATCCAGAACAGGTCGATATCATATCTCCGAGCCCATGGGCTACATGCTCTTCAATGAGCGAATGCTGGAGAGTTACCTCCACGCCAAGAAATGTTGAAACCGAATGTAAGATTAATTCTGGGTGTAGAGAATGGGTGAAGTAGCTTGCTCAATGGAGTGGTAGAGCTGCACCAAGGTTTATTTATAAGTCGAAGGCTTCATTTTGCCTCCCTCTCTCCCAAAGGCTCTGATGGATTGAGTGCATTAGGCCTTTGTTTAAGCAAATTCCTGCTAAAGTCGCACATTAAATGGAATAATTTATTTAAAAGAATCACTTGTGCGCGTGTGTTTTTGATGCACTGTTGCTCCTCCCATTATCAGTGGACCATTGACTTGGTGTGTTTGGTCAAATCTTTGCCCGCGCTCCCACGGCACGTACGAAATGGTTCGGACCCAATAAGGAACGGCATCACTTTTTTTCAAGAGTGCACATTTAACTCGAATTTGGTTCTTTTCCTCCCCCACCACCGGCACCCCCCTTCCTTCCCTCTGTAGAACCAGTACAAACCTTCTGTTTAAGAGAACAGGATGGCGACTTGCTCCCAGTGCTGCGTTGGTGCTTCTTTCGCTGCCTGGGGGTACCTGGTAATTTATCCTTGATTGTGGGGTGGGAAAAGAGAGGAGAAAGAAACCAACCAACTATCAAGTAGCCTATCCATGCACCAAGTCAAATTGGTTCTTCACCACAGCTCGGGTGAAGGGGAAACATTTGCAGGGCTATGGGGAAAGAGCAGGGGGAGTGGACTAATTGGAGAGCTCTTTCAAAGAGCTGGCACGGACACAATGGGCCGAATGCCTGCTTCTGTGCTGTATCATTCTATGAACCGTAAAGACTTTTTTTTAACCATGTTAAGTAACGTGGCAAGGAATCTCTTGTCTGTCTGTCTGGCATCTTTAGGCTGCTTGCAGCTGAATCTCTACTTCCTGAACATAAGAACATAAGAAGTAGGAGCAGGAGTAGGCCATACGGCCCCTCTGGCCTGCTCCGCCATTCAGTAGGATCATGGCTGATCCGACCTAGACTCTCGTCCACTTCCCTGCCCGCTCCCCGTAACCCCTAATTCCCTTATCAGCTAGGAAACTGTCTATCTCGTTTTAAATTTATTTAGTGTCGCAGCTTCCACAGCTCTCTGAGGTAGCAAATTCCATAGATTTACTACCCTCTGAGTGAAGAAGTTTCTCCTCATCTCAGTTTTGAAAGGGCAGCCCCTTATTCTAAGATTATGCCCCTAGTTCTAGTCTCACCCATCAGTGGAAACATCCTCACCGAATCCACCCGATCAAGCCCCCTCACAATCTGTATGTTTCGATAAGATCGCCTCTCATTCTTCTGAATTCCAATGAGTAGAGGCCCAACCTACTCAACCTTTCCTCATAAGTCAACCCCCTCATCTCCGGAATCAACCGTGTGAACCTTCTCTGAACTGCCTCGAGAGCAAGTATCTCCTTCCTTGGGAGGAATATAAAAAAAAATGTAAACTTGTTTGTTCATGTTAGAGAAATGTTGAAGCTGTGAAAATGGTGTATTTTACCAGACCGCCTGGTATATTAATATTGTGGAGGGGCTCCCTGGATTTGAATTGTTTTAAGCTGTTTCTGGTTTTCAGACAGACCATGAACTAGTCCGTGTGGTTGCAGTGTGGTCAGTCTGCAGGATGAGCAATTACAACATATTTTTCCCTGTTTCTCAAGTTACTAGGAGGTTGGAAATGGAGAGGGGGGGTGGCAGGAAGGAAAAAGAGTCACCAAAGCATTGCAATGTGCCTACTTTCTCTTTTCTCTCTCCCTGCCCCAAAAGAAGTGAATTGCCAGATTTATCCAGCCCTGCCTCTTTAATGCCTGTCTGATTGATTGTATAATCCATTGGATTCCTAGCTCAGCTGCCGTAGAGACCCAGAAGACTTGACGTTGTGCCTTTTTAGTATTCTTTGTGGTTTGGGAGCATGCTAGGAAGTGTTTCATGTTCTGATAGTTCCAGTGATGACCACTATAAAATGAAGGCTCTCTACCCACATGGGCCCAGCTTCACAAATATGTCTATGGGCCTGACTTTTGCAAAAACAATATTTGATCATAGGACTTCTGCACATTTAATATACACATGGGCAGGATTTTCATTTGGCTGTGGAGTCGGATTGGAGGTGTGCGGGGGGGGGTTAAATCCCAAAATTGGGGGTCCCACACCCAAACCTGCCTCCATGCCAGTTTCAAAGGAGGCGGGTACCCGCCCTGCACTGGGACCCGCCTCCCCGAGGCGGGAAGGGATTAGAGCCAATTAACTGCCAGTTAACAGGCAGTTTTTAGCCTAATCCCTATTTTTAAGGTTGAAGTGTGGGATTCCCGACGGCTCCAAACCACGCCAAGTTAGAGGAGGCAGGCCGTGGGGTTGAAGGACTTGGAGGGGTCGAGATGTCGGTGTTCAGGCGAGTGATGTGTGCATGAGTGCAAAGGTAGCAGTGGGGAAATTAAAAACCAGAGCGTGTCAGGAAGGGGCAGAAGGTATGGAGTAAAAGGTAAAGTAATAAAAGGGCAAAAGCAGGAACTAAGTGTCACAAAACATATTTGAAAGTTCTCTATCTGAATGCACGTAGCATTCGTAACAAAATAGACGAGTTAAAGGCACAAATAGCTACATATGGGTATGATCTTGTGGCCATTACAGAAACATGGCTACAGGGTGACAATGCCTGGGAATTAAACATACCAGGTTATTTAACAATCAGGAAGGACAGGCAGGAAGGAAGGGGAGGTGGGGTGGCTATGTTAATAAAGGAAGGAATCACTGTAATACAGAGAAATGATATTGGGTCAAAAGATCAGGATAATGAAACAGTTTGGGTGGAGATAAGGAATAATAAGGGGAAAAAAACACTAGTGGGCGTAGTATATAGGCCTCCGAACAGTCACAACTCGGTTGGACGGAGTATCAATCAGGAAATAGTTGAGGCTTGTAATAAGGGAACACCTATAATTATGGGGATTTTAACTATCATATAAATTGGACGAATCAAATTGGGCAGGCTGCCTTGAGGATGAGTTCATTGAGTGTATTAGGGATGGGTTTCTTGAGCAGTATGTAACTGAACCAACCAGGGGGCAAGCAACCTTAGATCTGGTCCTGTGTAACGAGACAGGATTAATTAACAATGTCCTAGTAAAGGATCCCCTTGGAATGAGTGACCATAACATGGTTGAATTCCATATTCAGTTAGAGGGTGAGGAGGTTGTATCTCAAACAAGCGTGCTAAGCTTGAATAAAGGAGACTATGAAGGTATGAGAGCGGAATTGAGTAAAGTAGATTTGGAAAATAGGTTAAAGGATAAGACGATACATGATCAGTGGTGTACATTTACGGAGTTATTTTACAACTTCCAAAAAAAGTATATTCCACTGAGGGGAAAAAAAGGGTGTAAAAGAAAAGACAGCCATCCGTGGCTAAGTAAAGAAATTAAGGATAGTATTCGACTAAAAACAAGGGCATATAAGGTAGCCAAATCTAGTGGGAGGATAGAGGATTGGGAAAACTTTAAAAGACAGCAAAAAATAACAAAAGATTGATTAAGAAAGGGAAGATAGATTATGAAAGTAAATTAGCAAAAAATATAAAGACAGATAGTAAGAGTTTTTATAGTTATATAAAAAGAAAAAGGGTGGCTAAAGTAAATGTTGGTCCCTTAGAGGATGAGACCGGGAAATTAATGGTGGGAAATATGGAGATGGCAAAAACACTGAATGAATATTTTGTGGTGTGGCGATGCTGGAGTTGGACTGGGGTGGACAAATGTAAGAAGTCACACAACACCAGGTT
Organism: Somniosus microcephalus; assembly: GCF_052327205.1. Taxonomy (NCBI): domain Eukaryota; kingdom Metazoa; phylum Chordata; class Chondrichthyes; order Squaliformes; family Somniosidae; genus Somniosus; species Somniosus microcephalus. Next base: position 52,837 of record NW_028226220.1, on the reverse strand, counting down.
ATAGTCCAACAAATATTTTGTATCCGTCTTTACAGTAGAGGACACCAAGAATATCCCAACACTGGACAAACAGGGGGCTATAGGGGGGGAGGAGATAAACACGATCAAAATCACTAAGGAAGTGGTACTCGGTTAAAATAATGGGACTCAAGGCGGATAAATCACCTGGACCTGATGGCTTACATCCTAGGGTCTTGAGGGAAGTGGCGGTAGGGATTGTGGATGCATTGGTAATAATCTTCCAAAACTCCCTGGACTCAGCAAAGGTCCCGGCAGACTGGAAAACTGCTAATGTAACACCCTTATTTAAAAAGGGCAGCAGACAGAAGGCTGGAAACTATAGACCGGTTAGCCTAACATCTGTGGTAGGTAAAATTTTGGAGTCCATTATTAAGGAGACAGTAACAGGACATTTGGATAATCATAATTTAATAAGACAAGGTCAGCATGGTTTTATGAAGGGGAAGTCATGTTTGACAAATTTGCTGGAGTTCTTTGAGGAAGTAACATATAGGGTGGATAAAGGGGAACCAGTGGACGTAGTGTATTTAGACTTCCAAAAGGCATTTGACAAGGTGCCACACAAAAGATTATTGCTTAAGATAAAAAATCACGGGATTGGGGGTAATATTCTGGCATGGATAGAGGATTGGCTATCTAACAGAAGGCAGAGAGTTGGAATAAATGGTTAATTCTCAGACTGGCAATCAGTAACCAGTGGTGTTCCACAGGGGTCAGTGCTGGGTCCCCAACTCTTTACAATCTATATTAACGATTTGGAGGAGGGGACCGAGTGTAACACATCAAAGTTTGCAGATGATACTAAGATGGGAGGGAAAGTAGTGAGTGAGGAGGACATAAAAAACCTGCAAGGGGACATAGACAGGCTAAGTAAGTGGGCAGAGATTTGGCAGATGGAATACAATACTGGAAAGTGTGAGGTTATGCACTTTGGCAGGAAAAATCGTAGAGCAAGTTATTATCTTAATGGCAAGAAACTTGAAAGTACTGAAGTACAAAGGGATCTGGGGGTCCTGGCGCACGAAACTCAAAAGGTTAGTATGCAGGTGCAGCAAGTGATTAAGAAGGCCAATGGAATGTTGGCTTTCATTGCTAGGGGGATAGAATATAAGAATAGGGAGGTATTACTTCAGTTGTACAAGGTATTGGTGAGACCGCACCTGGAATACTGCATACAGTTTTGGTGTCCATACTTAAGAAAGGACATACTTGCTCTCGAGTCAGTACAAAGAAGGTTCACTCGGTTAATCCCGGGGATGAGCATAGGAGGAGAGGTTGAGTAGATTGGGACTCTACTCATTGGAGTTCAGAAGAATGAGAGGCGATCTTATTGAAACATATAAGATTATGAAGGGGTTGGATCGGGTGGATGCAGGGAGGATGTTCCAGATGATGGGTGAAACTAGAACTAGGGGGCATAGTCTTAGAATAAGGGGCTGCTCTTTCAAAACTGAGATGAGGAGGACCTACTTCACTCAGAGGGTGGTAGGTCCATGGAATATGCTGCCCCGAAAAGCTGTCGAAGCTACATCATTACATAAATTTAAAACAGAAATAGACAGTTTCCTAGAAGAAAAGGGAATTAAGGGTTACGGGGAGCGGGCAGGAATTTGGACATGAGTCTAGGTTCGGATAGGTCATGGCCCTGTGGGTAGCGGAGCGGGCCCAGGGGCCGTGTAGCCTGATCCTGCTCCTGTTTCGTGTGTCTAATTCTGTTAGATTCAGGAGATAGTCCTGTCATAGTGGATTGGCGGTTAGGATCAGATCAGCCATGATCTTATTGAATGGCGGAGCAGGCTCGAGGGGCCAATTGGCCTACTCCTGCTCCTATTTCTTATGTTCTTATGTTCTATGTAAGTGTGTTTGGTGTGTCTAAAGTGATCAAATAAGTTTTACTTACCTTTTCAGCCTTCCTTCCTTTAGGTCTCGGGAGTCCCTCATCTCACCAGCACAGAAAGCAGAATGGCTGCGAACTGTCAAAAGTGACAGCCTGCAGCTTTCTGTGCAGGAGAGATTTCTAACTGAGTCTGTGGAGAAGGACTCATGTTAGAAGTAAGATTGTCGGTGTTTGACAGCTTCAAACAGCTGTGAAACACTGATATTTTATCTGTCAAAACCTCTTGACAGATGAAATTTCAGTCTGTGATGTCACCTGTTGCCGGGTGGCCCTTAATTGGCCTGCTGAGTCCGCTGGGCGGGCTCAACAAGGTCAATCAAGTTAAAATCGCGTGGATTGGCCGCTTCTCGATGGAGGCGGGACTATAACCCCAAAAGTTGTAGTCCCGACTCCTGAATGAAAATCCTGCCCATAGTATCGGGGCCTCCAGTCCCTGAAAGTGCAGATATGTATGTAAAATTCAAGGCAAGGACTGTTCTATAGTCAGATTATTTCTTTAAACCTAAGTTCATAAATTTGGTCTTGTGTGGATAGCTGCACGTGGCTTTTATCCTGTCTGTTTCATATTTTAGTTTTTCACATGAATACCAGGAGTGCTTCCTCCCTTGCTGTACCTCCGAGTGGACTGCTGTTGCTGACACGAGTTTGCAGCTCCACTTTAAATTAACTCTCCAGCTGATTATCTGTCCTACTTGGAAATCTGTGAGGTGAATCGTTCTTGGTCAAACTGCACCCTTGGCGCCGCTGCTGCACGGTTTATGCAAACCGGTTTCGAAAGAGCTGGGAAAGTTTGCATCTGATGGGTGGGCCTCCAGTGGTGCATTTAAATGTCCCTTTTCTGAACTGAGATTATCTGATACTGGCTCCATAAACGTTAAGTGAGTGAAAGCTGGCGATTGGAGATAGTCAGTCAGTTATGGAAATGCTTTGAAAAGCAGTCTCTCAAATTGTACATTGTGTGATGGTCTGTAGTAATGCAGGAATAGCATAATGAAGTATCACTGTTGGTAGGAGAATTGTTTTGTGCGGGATCGGTTGAGAAAGTGTGACCGTTAATAATTTATTGACAAAAATCTGTGCCTCTAATTGTTCCTTGTCCACAAACAGCATTATTCTGTTATTGAGGGCTGGTTTTCACCTGAAGTATTTTTGTTGTAAATTCTGATTAGTGCTTAAAGGAATACTCCAGGAGAGACTTGTACAAAAATAATTCTGCTCCTCCTGCACTCACTGTTGGGAAATAATATAGGATGATGGGAGTGTGAAGAAATATAAAAGGACTGCCTGCTGGGAGGGATATAATAAACAATTAGCTCCGCACTGAAGCCAGCACGAGAACAGGGACTCTGGATTCAGTGCTGCCCATGATGTCCTCTAGCCCTATAAATGGCCATAGAAACACTATGGCCAATATCGAGGACAGCTGTTGGTGCAACTGACTGTAATTACAAATGCAGCCAAGTGTTTTTTTCTGGCAGCTGCAGGTTCATTCAGAAACAACAAAAAAAGAAGCTAAGTTTAACAAATACAATTTGACTTTTTGGTCTTTTATAAAAAAAAAGTCAGCATATCCACAACATTTTCCCCTAACATAGGTGCAGGTTTATGACTTGTCGTTTATGATTATGTTTAGGTTTATGATTCTGTCGGTGTTTGGATCTTGTTCAGCTGTGCATTTTATTGTCCCGGTTTATGCTCTGTATCTGGTGTCTGTGTGTAAAAATGTGGTCTGGAGCAATTCTTTGAACATATTCAGGGTTGCATATGTTTGTTGTATGTGTGAGTGGATGATTTAAATAGTCAAGGAATGTGAATTAAAGCAATCAAAAATACAGCTAGACAACTATTGACTGACTCAACTGAAGATGGCAAGAATATGTTGAACGATATGCCAAAGAGGAAAAGCCACTTGACCTTTTGAAATGGGAAAGGAAGAGGAGGTGGAAGTTGATTGTGTGGGCCTTGATGTCCTTGAGTGTGAAGGGAGTTTCAATAAGTGAGCTCTGGAATGGAAAGGCTCCAGGTATTGATGAGATTCTGGCAGAATTGATTTAAAAACCCGGAGAGAGGAAGTAACAAATAAACTTGCTGATTTGTGTAAAGCCATGTACTCGAAAGGGAAATGGCCAGATGATTTCATGAAAATCATGCTGCCTCTGGAGGGGAAAAGCTTAAGTGCTTGCAGATGTGACAAAGTTTCATACCATCAGTTTGTTTCCTCATGGATCAAAGATTTTGCTCAGATTGCTTAAAAGATGATTAAGATAAAAAACCGGAACAATATCTTGGCAAAGATCAATTTTGCAGAGAATGTAGAACAAGAGGCAATAGGGTTAATGAGCGGAGAAGAGTATAGAACCTGATCACTAGGTGTATGGTGGCTTTGTAGATTTTTGAAAAGGCCTCGAGTGAATTGGATCAAACTAATGGAGGTGCTAAAGAATATTGGTGTGGATTGGAGCGATGCACGCCTGATGATAAAGGTTTTGTACATGGGATGAACCAAGTGTTAGGGCAGCAGATGGAGAGTCAGAATAAGGAGTGATCGGAAGAGGAGTTCAACAAGGATGCTGCTGGTCATCTGTGGTGGACGACGAAGTGAAGAAGCAATAGCAAGGGAAACGTTTAATCGGGTCGGAGAAGGAGTAGCACAGAGCCGGGATTAAAACGGAGTGGACTTAAACCGAAGTGCTTGTTTTTTGAATTTGGAAAGAGTGGGAATTCAGAGAAAGGGGGGGAAGGAGTTGCTGATTTTTGCCTACACTACTTGTAGTGTTTTGTGTTACAGGTAGATATTTAATTTCAGTACCCATAACTTAATCTAGATCAAGTAAGTAGTCAAGAAACTCCACTGTAAACTAATTTACCTAATTACAAATTTAATTAAATAAAACAAGGTCATATAGGGATGGCAGTGCAGGTGGTGTGCCGCACCTGCGGCATGTGGGAGTTTGTGGAGAGTATGGTTATCCCGGACAACCACGTTTGCAGTAAGTGTTGGCATCTTGAGGAACTTCAGCTCAGAGTTTTTGAGCTGGAGTCTGAGGTGCAGACATTGCAGGGCCTCAGGGATGGGGAGAGTTACCTGGACACTTTGCTCCAGGAGGCAGTCACACCCCTTAGGTTAGGTAGTGGTACAGGTCTGGTTAGTGGTCAGGGACAGGAGGGTGTGACTGCAACTCAGGCAGGTAAGGGAACCCCAGGTGCAGTGCTGGTGGAGCCTCGGCCTTTGCCCTTGTCCAACAGGTATGAGGTTCTTGCTGCCTGTGTGGATGAGGGAAAAGCCTGCAAGATGGAATGAGCAAGCTGACCATGGCACAGAAGGCCATTCAAGTGGGGGGAGTGAAAGGGAATGTAGTTGTGGTAAGGGGACAGTATAGTCAGGGGGATAGATACTGTTCTCTGCAGCCGCGACCGAGAGTTCCGAAGGTTGTGTTGCCTACCCGGTGCCAGGGTTAAAGACATCTCCTCGCGGCTGGAGGAGATCTTGGAGTGGGAAGGGAAGAATCCCATTGTCGTCGTCCACTTAGGAACCAATGACATAGGTAGAACTAGGAATGAGGTTCTGCTGAGGGAGTTTGAAGAGCTCGGATCCAAATTAAAAAGCGGAACCTCAAAGGTAATAATCTCTGGATTGTTACCTGAGCCACGTGCAAATTGGCAGAGGGACAAAAATTGGACGTTTAAATGCATGGCTACTGGTTGTAATGTAGGGCAGAGTGTAAATCAGGAAATTAGAGGTGCATGTAACAAGGGTAATACAGTAATCATGGGAGATTTTAATCTACATATAGACTGGGCAACCAAATTTGCAGTAATAGTGTGGAGGATGAATTCATGGAATGTATGCAAGATAGTTTTCTAGATCAGTATGTTGAGGAACCAACTAGGGAACAGGCTATTTTAGATCTAGTATTGTGCAACAATAACCTTGTAGTAAAGGGGCTTTTAGGAAGTGATCATAATATGATAGAATTTTATATTGAGTTTGAAAGTGACTTGGTTAAATCCAAAACTACGGTCTTAAATCTAAACAAAGCAACCTACGTAGGTATGCGGGGCGAATTGGCTAAGGTAGATTGGGAAACTACAATAAAAGGTATGACGGTGGACGAGCAATGGCTAGCATTTAAAGAATTAATACATAATTTATAACAAATACTAGCTGAAGTGCCCGGCGGTGCCGAGGCTTTTTCGAGGGCATGTTGTTGTTGGAAGAGAGAGAGAGAGCGAGCGACTGGGGGAAGAGAGCGAGCGACTGGGGGAAGAGAGCGAGCGACTGGGGGAAGAGAGGGAGAGGGAGGGGTGGGGGGAAGAGAGGGAGGGGTGGGGGGGAAGAGAGGGAGGGGTGGGGGAAGAGAGGGAGGGGTGGGGGATGAGAGGGAGGGTGGGGGGAAGAGGAGGGAGGGGGGGGAGGAGGGAGGAGGGGGGGAGGAGTGGGGGGAGGGCGGGGGAGGGGAGGGAGGGGAGGGGGGAAGGGAGGGAGGGGGAGGGGAGGGAAGGGGAGGGAGGGAGGGGGGGAGGGAGGGGGGAGGGAGGGGGAGAGGGCGGCAAGGAGGGGAGGGGAGGGAAGGGGAGGTAGGGGAGGGGGGAAGGGAGGGAGGGGGAGGGGAGGGAGGGGGGAGGGCGGCAAGGGAGGGAGGGGGGAGGGAAGGGGGGGAGGGAAGGGAGGGAGGAGGGCAGGGGAGGGGAAGGGCGGGGAAGGGCGGGAGGGGAAGGGAGGGCGGGGGGGATGGAGAGGGGGGAAGGGGGGGATGGAGGGCGGAGGGGCGGGCGCCCCCCCCCACCCCCCCCCCCCCCCCGCCGAGGGTCGCGCACCCCACCCCCCCCCCCCCCCGGAGGTGAAGACCGCCGATTGCTGCGCGCAGCAGGAGCTGAGACGCGGCGTCTCTCTCGGCCGGCGGGCCCGGTTGCCAGGGCAACCGTGACGCTGACCAAGCCAGAGAGAGAGACGCCGCGTCTCAGCTGCTCCTGCTGCGCTGCGCGGCGCCCGCCCCCGAGGGTCGCCAGGCCCCCCCCCCACCCCCGAGGCTCGCGGCCGCCCCCCCCCCCCTCCCCCCAAGGTGAAGACAGCCGATTGCGCCCGTTGCCAGGGTAACGCTGGACGCTCAGCAAGCCCCGGCAGAGAGAGACGTCTCCGCTCCTGCTGCGCGCGCACCCTAGCGGCGCTGGGCTGAGGCTCGGCCCTCCAGCTTTCGAGTGGGGCCGGGAGGTGCCTAGCTCGGGCGTGGGTGCGGAGGAGACGCCGAGGCTTCTAGGCCTACCTGGAAAAACGGGGAAAGGTAGGAAAATTAATGAGATTAGATAAGTTAATTACTTTCTAAATCATTTTTTTTTAAAACAATGTGTTTTAAAAGCAACTTTTTTTTTAAGACGCAGAAAGTGGGAAAAAGAAAGGAAAAGTTTGGAATCAAGATGGCGGCGACTCACCTCGGTTCAGAACGATAAAGCCCGGCCACACGCGCACCGATTGGCCCGGCGGCGCACGCCAGCAACCCGGCGTACGATTGGTCGAGCTCGAGGTCACTCTGTCGCTAATGAGCGGATAATGAGATGCTAATGAGCGGAATGTTGAAGGTTTTTGGGATACCGCGGGCGCAATTTTAGCCCGGCCGAAACGTAAATACGCTTAAAACCGTCTCGGAAGCGTAAGCTTTCTTTGGAGGTAACGCGCGCATAGGTACGCCCTGTAACTTTCGAGTGCATACCCGCAACGCACACGCGATGACAGATAGACAGAAGTACCCGATTTATATATATATAGATACATTCCTTTAAGGCACAAAAACCCCACAGGAAAAGTGGCCCAACTGTGGCTAACGAGAGAAGTTAAAGATAGTATTACAGGAAACTTTTTTTTATCCGGCACGGACGGGACCGACATGGTGCCAGTTCATCAAAAATTCCGGATAACCGAACACTATAATAAAAGATAGGGAGAGCTGACAGCTCCGTATAAAGCGACAAACCCTGTTGCTTAGCAACAACTGTAGAACAATGGCCTCAAGTTCCAAGCGTCTCTGTAGCTTAGCTGCAGCCACACCCTTGCACAGCACAGATGGAAGAAGGCAAAAAAGTATGACTTAAAACCTACTCCTGAATTTTGCCGGTTAACCGAGATTTCCGGTTATTTAGGTGCCGGTAAATCTCAAGTTTCCTGTAGATCAAAGGAAGAGGCTTATAATGCTGCCAAAAAGAGTAGTAAGCCTGAGGATTGGGAGGATTTTAGAATTCCGCAAAGGAGACCCAAGAAATTGATAAAGAAAGGAGAAAATAGAATGAGAGTTGTGGTAAACCACTGTTAACCCTGTACATGTCTGTGTGGTAAACCACTGTTAACTCTGTACATGTCCGGGCATGGCTCCACCCCTGATGCGCTATCAATTACTCATAAAAGACTGAGAATTAAGAGAGTAACTAAAGGCTTTTATTAACAAAAGAATGAAGGTCTGCCTCGAGTGGTCGACCGGTCCAGAAATACAAAGGGCTGGGGAGCAGTCACCTTTATACTAGGACTTGTGGGAGGAGTCAGCCGAGGCATGTCCAGGCATGTACACAGTGGAATACAAACAGTGGTTTACCACATTCACCCCTTGTTTAAAATTGAGTCCGGCGGGGTGAAGTGTATTAAAAGTTAGTGTATTGGAGTCTCTCCGGAGGTCTTGTCTGCCGCTGTGATCGGCGTGGCGACGGCAGGGGTAGTGGAGCTTCCGGCGTCGAGTCCTGCGTGGGCTGTGGCACAGGCGTGTCGTCCTCGTAGATGTCGAGCGGGTCGCGGGGCCCAGGCCTGCCGTCTGCTGGGGCTGGATATCGGATCGTGGGGGTGGGTGGGGGTGGTAGTGAGTAGTGGGTTACTGCGGCCCCCGAGGGTGCAAGGTCTCTTATGGAGACTGTGTCCTCCCGCCCGTCCGGGTATGCAATGTAAGCATACTGGGGGTTGGCGTGGAGGAGGTCGACCCTCTCGACCAGGGGGTCCGTTTTATGGGTCCTCACGTGCCTTCTCAGTAGGACCGGCCCTGGGGACGTCAGCCATGGCGGTAGCGATGTCCCCGATGTGGACTTCCTTGGGAAGACAAACATTTTCTCATGAGGGGTGGCGTTAGTGGCAGTGCAGAGCAGTGACCGAATAGAGTGGAGCGCATCGGGGAGCACATCCTGCCAGCGGGAGGTTGGAAGGCCCCTAGACTTTAAGGCTAGCAGGGCGGCCTTCCAAACTGTCGCATTTTCTCTTTCCACCTGTCCGTTCCCCCGGGGGTTGTAACTGGTGGTCCTGCTTGTGGCAATACCCCTAGTTAGCAGGTACTGACGGAGTTCGTCGCTCATAAACGATGAGCCCCGGTCGCTATGGATATAGCTGGGGAAACCGAACAGGGTGAAGAGGTCGTTCAGACATTTAATGACCGTGGCACTGGTCATGTCCGGGCAGGGGATGGCGAACGGGAAACGGGAGTACTCATCAATAATATTGAGGAAGTACACATTGCGGTCGGAGGAGGGGAGAGGCCCTTTAAAATCAACGCTCAGGCGCTCGAAGGGGCGAGTGGCTTTTATCAGGTGGGCCCTGTCTGGTCTATAAAAGTGCGGTTTGCACTCAGCGCAGACTTGGCAGTTCCTGGTCATGGTCCTGACCTCCTCAATAGAGTAAGGCAGGTTGCGGGCCTTGATGAAGTGGAAGAACCTGGTGACCCCCGGGTGGCAGAGGTCATTGTGGAGGGCCCGCAGTCTATCGATCTGCGCGCTGGCGCAGGTGCCACGCGATAGCGCATCCGGGGGTTCATTGAGCTTCCCGGGCCGGTACAAGATCTCGTAATTGTAGGTGGAAAGTTCGATTCTCCACCTCAAGATCTTGTCATTTTTGATTTTGCCCCTCTGCTTGTTGTTAAACATGAAAACAACTGAACGTTGGTCAGTGAGCAGGGTAAATCGTTTTCCGGCCAGGTAGTGCCTCCAATGACGCACAGCCTCCACAATCGCCTGGGCCTCCTTCTCAACAGCGGAGTGTCTGGTCTCCGGGCCTTGGAGGGTTCGTGAAAAGAAGGCCACGGGTCTCCCCGCCTGATTGAGGGTAGCGGCCAGGGCAAAGTCGGACGCGTCGCTTTCCACCTGGAAGGGGATGGATTCGTCCACTGCGTGCATGGTGGCTTTGGCAATGTCTTCCTTGATACGGTGGAAGGCTAAGCGGGCCTCTGCCGTCAAGGGAAAAGAGGTGGACTTGATCAGCGGATGGGCCTTGTCCGCATAGTAGGGGACAGCAATGCCCAGCAAAGGACGCGACCCGCTCCAAATGCAGCAAGACAGGCCACTACGCGAGAGTGTGCAGGGCGAAATCGACCCCCAATTCCAGCAGTGCCGTGCGGGCCGCCATTTTGGACCCCACCAGCCGAGGGGGAGCCGCCATCTTGGACACCATTCCGGGACCAGGCCCCCGGCGCGGGCGAATACTACAGCGACCCACCGACCTCGACGATGGCCTCCATCACCCTGGACCAATCTAGGCCCCATCAACTAGCCAGGTCCATGATGAACGTAAAGGTAAATGGCCATGCCACAAATTGCCTTTTCGACTGCGGAAGCACGGAGAGCTTCATCCACCCCGACACGGTGCGACGCTACTCCCTATCGGTTATGCACACACGCCACCAGGTCTTTATGGCCTCAAAGTCCCATACGGCGGATGTCGGCGGCTACTGTGTAGCGACTCTTGACAGTGAACGGCGTGGAGTACAGAGTTTAAATTCCTCGTCCTGCCACAGCTCTGCGCTCCCGTACTGCTAGGATTAGACTTCCAGTGCCATCTGGAGAGCGTCACGGTGGCATATGGCGGGCCCCTGCCCCCACTTACAGTCTGCAGCCGGCAGAATTTAAACACGGTGCCGCGCAAATTATGCAGCCTGTCCACCCTGAAGGTCAAACCCCCCCCCCCCCGTTCGCTAACCTCGCCAAAGACTGCAAGCCAATTGCTACTAAAAGCAGGCGGTACAGTGCCGGGGATAGGAGCTTTATTAAATCAGAAGTAGAAAGACTCCTGAGGGAAGGGATTATCGAGGGCAGCACCAGCCCATGGCGAGCCCAAGTGGTGGTAGTAAAGACCGGCGAAAAACAGCGCCTGGTTATTGATTACAGCCAGACGATCAATCGATACACGCAATTAGACGCATACCCACTTCCCCGCATATCTGACATGGTCAACCAGATAGCACAATATCGGGTATTCTCGACGATTGATCTGAAGTCAGCATACCACCAGCTCCCCATCAGGCCTGAGGACCGCCAGTACACGGCCTTCGAGGCTGACGGTCGCCTCTACCACTTCCTCCGAGTCCCCTTCGGCGTCACCAACGGGGTCTCGGTCTTCCAAAGGGAGATGGACCGGATGGTTGACCAGAATGCGCTGCAGGCCACCTTCCCCTATCTAGACAACGTCACCATCTGCGGCCATGACCGGCAGGACCACGACGCCAACCTAGAAAAATTCCTCCGTACGGCCCAACGGCTGAATCTGACATACAACAGAGAAAAATGTATGTTCCGCACCGCGCGCCTCGCTATTCTTGGCTGCGTGGTGGAAAACTGAGTCATCGGCCCCGACCCCGACCGAATGCGCCCCCTCCTGGAACTATACCCCCCCCCCCCCCGCCTAAAAGCCCTGAAGAGATGCCTAGGGTTCTTCTCTTACTACGCCCAGTGGGTGCCCAACTATGCGGACAAAGCCCGGCCCCTCATCGAGTCAACCTCCTTCCCCCTGACGGCAGAGGCCCGTGCGGCCTTCACCTTCATAAAAGAGGACATTGCGAAGGCCACAATGCATGCAGTGGATGAGTCCATCCCTTTCCAAGTGGAGAGCGATGCATCCGACTTCGCCCTAGCCGCAACCCTTAACCAGGCGGGGAGACCCGTGGCCTTCTTTTCACGGACCCTCCAGGGCCCCGAAATTCGACACTCCTCAGTTGAGGAGGCCCAGGCGATAGTGGAGGCTGTACGGCACTGGAGGCATTACCTGGCCGGTAAACGTTTCACCCTGCTCACTGACCAACGGTCAGTAGCATTTATGTTTAACAACAGACAAAGGGGGAAAATCAAAAATGATAAGATATTGCGGTGGAGGATCGAGTTATCCACCTACAACTACGATATCTTATACCGGCCCAGGAAACTTAATGAGCCCCCAGACGCCCTATCCCGTGGGACATGTGCCAACGCACAAGTCGATAGGCTACGGACCCTCCACAATGATCTCTGCCACCCGGGGGTCACCAGGTTCTTCCACTTTATTAAAGCTCGCAACCTGCCTTACTCCATCAAGGAGGTCAGGACCATGACCAGGAACTGCCAGGTCTGCGCCGAATGCAAACCACATTTTTATAGGCCAGACAGGGCACACCTGATTAAAGCCACCCGCCCCTTTGAACGTCTCAGCGTCAATTTCAAGGGGCCCCTTCCCTCCTCTGACCGCAACACGTACTTCCTCAATATTATTGACGAGTACTCCCGTTTCCCCTTCGCCATCCCCTGCCCGGACATGACCAGCGCCAGTCATCAGGTGCCTCAACGACCTGTTCGCCATATTTGGCTTCCCCAATTACATCCACAGCGACAGGGGCTTGTTGTTCATGAGCGACGAGCTGCGCCAGTACCTGCTCGAGAAGGGCATAGCCACGAGCAGGACTACCAGTTACAACCCCCGGGGTAACGGACAGGTAGAGAGGGAGAACGCAACGGTGTGGAAGACCGCCATGCTCACCCTAAAATCCAAGGGCCTCCCAATCTCCCGCTGGCAAGATGTCCTCCTCGATGCGCTCCACTCCATACAATCACTGCTCTGTACTGCCACAAACGCCACCCCTCACGAGAAGATGTTCGTCTTCCCCAGGGAATCCACCTCGGGGACATCACTACCGCCATGGCTGACGTCTCCGGGACCCGTCCTGCTCAGGAAACACATGAGGAGCCATAAGACAGACCCCCTGGTCGAAAAGGTTCACCTCCTCCACGCCAACCCACAGTACGCCTACGTGGCGTATCCGGACGGGCGGGAGGACACAGTCTCAATTCGAGACCTCGCACCCTCAGGTACCACCCGAAACACCATCCACTACCTCCACCCACCACCACTACCCACGACGCACCACCGGGGTGTCTACCACGAACTGACGACATGCCGGTGCCATCCCTACCCCGAGCGGACGACACGCCAGTGCTCCGTCCCACGCGAGAAGCGGCCGCGGGCAAAGAACCGCCGCAACCGGCACCACGAAGATCATTACGGCAGACAAGACCCCCAGAGAGACTTTCGTATATGAACTTTTGAAGCACTTCACCCCGCCGGACTCTCTTTTTTGAACGAGGGGTGAATGTGGTAAACCACTGTTAACCCTGTACATGTCTGTGTGGTAAACCACTGTTAACTCTGTACAAGTCCGGGCATGTCTCCACCCCTGGCTCCACCCCTAAGCCCGGGTATAAAGGTGACTCACCACCCTTCCCCCGGGAGCTCTTAGGATGGATTCACTAGCAGAGGCATGCTCCAGTTCTTAGTCAATAAAAGCCTACTTCATATAAGTCCATCTCGTAGTCTTTGGTGTTGTTGATAGCGCATCAAGAGTAAACTAGCGAGAGACATAAATACAGACTTCGATAGGTATGTGAAAAGGAAAAATTAGCAAAAGTAAATGTGGGTCCCTTACAGGCTGAGACAGGAGAAATTATAATGGGGAATAAGGACATTTTTTTAAAATTCTTTTATGGGATGTGGGTATCGCTGGCAAGGCCAGCATTTATTGCCCATCCCTAATTTCTCTTGAGAAGGTGGTGGTGGTGCACTGTCTTGAACCGCTGCAGTCTGTGTGGTGAAGGTACTCCCACAGTGCTGTTAGGTAGGGAGTTCCAGGATTTTGATACAGCGACGATGAAGGATCGGCCACATACTTCTAAGTCAGGATGGTGTGTGACTTGGAGGGGAACTTGGAGGTGGTGGTGTTCCCATGCGCCTGCTGCCCTTGTCCTTCTAGGTGGTAGAGGTCACAGGTTTGGGAGGTGCTGTCGAAGAAGCCTTGGCGAGTTGCTGCAGTGCAACTTGTAGATGGTACACACTGCAGCCATGGTACGCTGGTGGTGGAGGGAGTGAATGTTTAAGGTGGTGGATGGGGTGCCCATCAAGTGGACTGCTTTGTCCCAGATGGTGTCGAGCTTCTTGAGTGTTGTTGGAGCTGCACTCATCCAGGCAAGTGGAGAGTATTCCATCACACTCCTTACTTGTGCCTTGTAGATGGTGGAAAGGCTTTGGGGAGTCAGGAGGTGAGACACTCGCTGCAGGATACCTAGCCTCTGACCTCTTGTTGCTATAGTATTTATGTGGCTGGTCCAGTTAATAGTGATCCCCAGGATGTTGATGATGGGGGTTCCGGCAATGGTAATGCTGTTGAATGTCAAGAGGCAGTGGTTAGACTCTCGCTTGTTGGAGATAGTCATTGTCTGGCACTTCTGTGGCACGAATGTTACCTGTCACTTATCAGCCCAGGTCTGAGCGTCGTCCAGGTCTTGTTGCATGCGGGCAGGGACTGCTTCATTATCTGAGGAGTTGTGAATGGTGCTCAACATTGTGCAGTCATCAGCGAACATCCCCATTTCTGACCTTCTGTTGGAGGGAAGGTCATTGATGAAGCAGCTGAAGATGGTTGGGCCTAGGATACTCCTGTAGCGATGTCCTGGGGCTGTGATGATTGACCTTCAAACACCACAACCATCTTCCTTTGTGCTAGGTATGACTCAAGCCAGTGGAGAGTTGTCCCTCGATTCCCATTGACTTCAGTTTTACTAGGGCTCCTTGATGGCACTCTCGATCAAATGCTGTCTTGATGTCTAGGGCAGTCACGTCACCTCACCTCTGGAATTCAGCTCCTTTGTCCATGTTTGGACCAAGGCTGTAATGAGGTCAGGAGCTGAGTGGTCTTGGCGGAACCCAAACTAGGCATCAGTGAGCAGGTTATTGGTGAGTAAGTGCTGCTTGATAGCACTGTCAATGACCCCTTCCATGACTTTGCTGATGATTGAGAGTAGACTGATGGGGTGGTAATTGGCCGGATTGGATTTGTCGTGCTTTTTAATGGACAGGACATACCTGGGCAGTTTTCCACATTGTCGGATAGATGCCAGTGTTGTAGCTGTACTGGAACAGCTTGGCTAGTTCTTGAGCACAAGTCTTCAGCATGATAGCCGGGATGTTGTTGGGGCCCATAGCCTTTGCTGTATCCAATGGCAGAGAAAGTAAACAAATACTGACCATCTTCGGAAGAAGACGCAAAAAAAACTTCCTGGAAATAGTGGGGAACCGAGGGTCTAGCACGAATGAGGAACTGAAAGAAATTAGTATTAGTTTAAAAAAAAATAGTACTGGAGAAATTAATGGGACTGAAAGCCCATAAGAACTAGGAGCAGGAGTAGGCCAATCGGCCCCTCGAGCCTGCTCCGCCATTCAATAAGATCATGGCTGATCTGACCCTAACCGTCAATCTACTATCACAGAACCATCTCCTGAATCTAACAGAATTAGACACACGAAATAGGAGCAGGATCAGGCTACACGGCCCCTGGGCCCGCTCCGCTACCCACAGGGCCATGTCCGATCCGAACCTAGACTCTTGTCCAAATTCCTGCCCGCTCCCCGTAACCCTTAATTCCCTTTACTTCTAGGAAACTGTCTATTTCTGTTTTAAATTTATGTAATGATGTAGCTTCTACAGCTTTTTGGGGCAGCATATTCCATGGACCTACCACCCTCTGAGTGAAGTAGTTCCTCCTCATCTCAGTTTTGAAAGAGCAGCCCCTTATTCTAAGACTATGCCCCCTAGTTCTAGTTTCACCCATCATCGGGAACATCCTCCCTGCATCCACCCGATCCAACCCCTTCACAATCTTATATGTTTCAATACGATCGCCTCTCATTCTTCTGAACTCCAATGAGTAGAGTCCCAATCTACTCAACCTCTCCTCCTATGCTCATCCCCGGGATTAACCGAGTGAACCTTCTTTGTACTGACTCGAGAGCAAGTATGTCCTTTCTTAAGTATGGACACCAAAACTGTACGCAGTATTCCAGGTGCGGTCTCACCAATACCTTGTACAACTGAAGCAATACATCCCTATTTTTATATTCTATCCCCCTAGCAATGAAAGCCAACATTCCATTGGCCGCCTTAATCACTTGCTGCACCTGCATACTAACCTTTTGAGTTTCGTGCACCAGGACCCCCCAGATCCCTTTGTACTTCAGTACTTTCCAGTTTCTTGCCATTAAGATAATAACTTGCTCTACGATTTTTCCTGCCAAAGTGCATAACCTCACACTTTCCAGTATTGTATTCCATCTGCCAAATCTCTGCCCACTTACTTAGCCTGTCTATGTCCCCTTGCAGGTTTTTTATGTCCTCCTCACTCACTACTTTCCCTCCCATCTTAGTATCATCTGCAAACTTTGATATGTTACACTCGGTCCCCTCCTCCAAATCGTTAATATAGATTGTAAAGAGTTGGGGACCCAGCACTGACCCTTGCGGAACACCACTAGTTACTGATTGCCAGTCTGAGAATGAACCATTTAGCCCAACTCTCTGCCTTCTGTTAGATAGCCAATCCTCTATCCATGCCAGAATATTACCCCCAATCCCGTGATTTTTTATCTTAAGCAATAATCTTTTATGTGGCACCTTGTCAAATGCCTTTTGGCAGTCTAAATACACTACGTCCACTGGTTCCCCTTTATCCACCCTATATGTTACTTCCTCAAAGAACTCCAGCAAATTTGTCAAACATGACTTCCCCTTCATAAAACCATGCTGACTTTGTCCTATTAAATTATGATTATCCAAATGTCCTGTTACTGTCTCCTTAATAATAGACTCCAAAATGTTACCTACCACAGATGTTAGGCTAACCGGTCTATAGTTTCCAGCCTTCTGTCTACTGCCCTTTTTTAAATAAGGGTGTTACATTAGCAGTTTTCCCGTCTGCCGGGACCTTTGCTGAGTCCAGGGAGTTTTGGAAAATTATTACCAATGCATCCACAATCCCTACCGCCACTTCCCTCAAGACCCTAGGATTTATCCGCCTTGAGTCCCATTATTTTACCGAGTACCACTTCCTTAGTGATTTTGATCGTGTTTAGCTCCTCCCCCCCCCCCCCCCCCCCCCCCCCCCTATAGCCCCCTGTTTGTCCAGTGTTGGGATATTCTTAGTGTCCTCTACTGTAAAGACTGATACAAAATACTCATTGTGTTTTTGCCATCTCCATATTTCCCACCATTAATTTCCCGGTCTCCTCCTCTAAGGGACCAACATTTACTTTAGCCACCCTTTTTCTTTTTATATAACTATAAAAACCCTTACTATCTGTTTTTATATTTTTTGCTAATTTACTTTCATAATCCCCTGGACCTGATGGCCTACATCCTAGGGTTTTGAAAGAGCTTTCTGGTATTTCATTGGCTACTGGGTATCCAAACTTCCCTCATTAATAACTGTGTCATGCTAGTTCAACAGACGGGTGGCTGGTTTTGTGGAATCATACACTAGACATTCAGTGATATTTGAAAGATTTTAAATTGCTGTGATGATTTCTCTATATGTCTTTTCTCCAACCCCGTGTTCTGTTTGTCTGTTGGAAATTGTATATGAAAGGGGTCAGGAATGCTGATGGAAGGTGTGGCTATTGTTTTAAAATTGGTACCTGCCAAAGGCTGGCACCGAATTAGAGACCAGCCCTCTGATGCATGTTCCATGGCTCTGATGGAATTAAATTGATTTTGTGTGTGTGTGCGCCTGTTCATGTAATTCACTGCAGGAAATTAAAGCTAATGTCTTTGTAAAGGGGATCTCCTGTGGAGCTGGTTCCATCCGTATTGGTTAGTGATTCCCATCTCGGTTTATCTTTACCTTGAGAAGCAAGAATATCTTGGTTCTGTATTAAATATGTGGATCAGGATTTAGAAGGGATTACAACTGAAAGATAGTTAAAGCCTTCATTAGAAGAGCTTGAAATTAAATGTCACTTGTGACACTTGAATGGTATAAATTCTGATAACCCGCTGTTTACAGCCCCCTTTCAAATAGAGGAGTGTTGTTGAAATCTATTTTTCTAACCATCTCTATTCTATTTTATAGAACAGAGTGGGTGTATACATAACTTTAGAAATTGTGGATTAGCATATGTTTTTAATGTTATAATGGGAGATAGCAAAGTGACTCTTGTCCTGTGTTTCACCCAGTATTTTCTGCTCCCAAACCTATTGGCGATTGCCAGAGAGAGGTTTGGTGTGGAATCACCAGGTCAGTGACTGATCTCCAGTGGTGTCATAAATTGGAAGCCTGACCCACGTCATTCAAGCTTTGGTTGGGATGATCGGGTGTTTCCTAATGAGATTTGTGCATCAGTGTATTTATTTCATTGGATGGACTGCTGTGTTCATTGTTGGGTGTGCTGTTAAGTCATGTCTGCGCACAGGTGTATAAACGTGTTTGAGACTTGCAAGAGGAGCCATCAGGTGGGCTGAGATACAAACCTTGGTCCCTTTTTTTTTTAATTTTGAGTTGCTCAACCCTTTCTTAACAAAAGTTCAGTGTTGTTCAGATGGGAAGTGTGAGCTAGCCACCTGGATTTTTTTTTTTAGTCTTTTGTGGCGGAATGATTCTTTTTGTTCCCTATTTGAGGACTCCTGTCCCTGTGCAGCTGACAGGTGGGCGGTGGAGTGTCTGTTTTCCAAGTGCTGTTAATGACTCCTTTACTGGCTGGCAGGCTGTGTAATTGAAGCAGTGAGCCAGTACACTCTCTTTGTCCCCGTCTCCAGATGTACAGAACAGTAACGTGCACCTTTCATGATTTCTTTAAATGCACCATCTAGTCTTTAATCTGGCCAGACAGCATGATTGAAGGGCAGTAATGTATCAAAACCAAGTCTCTGTTCTGATCCCACCAGACTCCACCTTGGCTGTATCTCCCCAGAGATTAATTTAAAGGATGTACCTTTTTTATTATTTGGAATGACTTATCTTAACAGCATTGCTGTAGAATGCTGACTTTTGATTGGGATTGGATTTCCCACCTCCCGCCCCCACATCCTGCCTGTGCACAGTCCAAGAAATTGAATCTGTCGCACTCTACATGGCCCTGGAGCACAAATGCTCCCTTGCCTGTTGGGGAGAGTCATTACCAATCTAGGCTCATCCTTGCCTCCTAATAAAGCAGCTCCATGTGTGTCATTTTAAATAAATTTTAATATCTCTCACTCACGTGCCGACAACTTCAGGCATGCAGTATGCCGAGGGCCACCGGGTCGGAGGAAGCTGGGCCCTACATGGCCTTCGTGAAGTGTCGTGTGAAGCATTAGCTTAGAGTTCACCTGGTGAAGGCCTGCTGAATTGGCTAGCTCAAGTCTTGCCCTTTGTGTGGTGGTCTTACCACTGTGATTAGGGGGGTCTGATTGATTTAGGAGAAAAATGCAGTGCTGTAGTGTGTCCTCTTTCTTAATGCTGCTTAGTGGGTTTGACAAAGAGAGGGATGAAGGTGGTTCCTGCCCATTTTGGTCCAGGAAAATATTGAACATTGCCCTCTGGTCCAATTCAGGCTCCTAGCATTGGATGCCAGTGGTGCATTTAATGATGCTTCTGTCTTTGGGAGAAATTACTGCAGCAGTTTATTTTTCAGCTGGCCCCAGTTGTAGCGGCCCCATTGGGTGCATGTGTAGTGTGTATTGTGCAAGCGCTGGTGAATATTTTAAAATTCTTATCCAACTTTTGAATTTGGACCAGTAGCTTTAATGAAACTGGGTTGCAGATCTGCATTCTCAGGCTTGATGGTAAGTTGTGCTGGTTCTTGGCTAGTTGATCAGATCGAGCTCTGTTTGATTCAACAATATTTAATCCTCTTTGCCCCTCCTAGTTGGTTGCTTCTTAAACTGCATTGCTTTGATTTTTTTTTTTTAAGTTGATAACTTGTTCCAAGGTAAGGAAATCCTATCCATTCTTCCATCCACTTGAGCTTCTACTGTCAAGACAATGGTTGGAGATCTGGCGACAGGCTACCTGCTATTTAGCCATCCAGTGAGGTGGGAGTTACTCAGGGTGGACTATCCAATTCCTTTACCATGGTCTGCCCCAAAACACTAGGACATGCCAAAGCCTCTGTTTAGCATTCCTCCCTTGGGTATGGCTCAGATTGGCAGTTGAGCAGAATTAGGCATGGAACCTGTTTCAGCCTGCTCCTTCTCACTGAGCATTCCTGCTCGGGTATTCGGCAACTCTCCACTGTCCAATTTGACTAGTTTTAAAACATTTGAAATTTGAGGAGTTTTCTATCCCTGGCTGTGCAGGCCCTGTACTTGGGAGCCCCGTCTGCTTCTAGCCCTATCCTGGGCCCCTCTGAATGTGGCATCAGCCTGGGGATGATGCCCCTGGTTTTTGTAAACGGCTTTTGTGTGGTGTGCCCCCCAAGATGCCCAAACCAGTTTTACCAAGACAAACTGGAGCTTGTTCTATTGACTCAGAGTTTAGTCCGACTTCGGTTGATGCACTGCTGTAATCCATTTTTTTTCCTGGCTTCTTCATTCTGTCCCGATTAATTCCAGTTTGACTTTTTCTGTCCTAACTCCCCTTCCTACCACTTGTTGAGGTCTGGCTGAGTGGATGGGCAGGTGACCAACTCCCAGACCTTTGCTAGGTGCTGCACAAGTACTGGGTGACTGGCCCAGTTTACCTTGCGGGTAGGACATGTGGCCTTTGTTCCACAGCCCATCTAGCATGATTGAGATTGAAGTATCAGAGGCACAAATACTCGTGTTGCTAATGCATTGTACTGGCCTGGAACTAGCGAGGCCTGCTTGGGTTTGTTTTTGCCACGGTCCTGCAGGACGAGAGAGTTGAGAGTGAATTTGGTCGCAATGATTAATTAATATTTCTGTTCATTCCAGGTAATCTGTTTCCAACCCTGGGTGATGTTCACCTTGCACCCTTCACAGATGAGCAGCTTTACATGGAGCAGTTTACAAAAGCAAACTTCTGGTACGATTGCTGTGGGGTGGCAGGGGGAGGGTAATAATGAGATATTGTACAGTATGTTCCCCTCCAGAGTAATTGTTCGTTTTTAGCTGTTCTTAACTGAAAGCTGTGCAGAAGGCACAAGGGGGGTGGGGAGGGAGTAAAATATGTTAATATAAGTAGCTTCTGAAATATTTAGTGTTTTGTACCCAAAGTTTCCGTAGACAGTGAAATATCTGTTTTCATCCTGCTGTATAATTAGGAGCTCCTTTTCTAGCACTAATACTTGTGCATTTTACCCTTCCTGTCACTCATCCTCTATCAGAGTGTATCGGGATATGGTGACATCCATACCTTTAAATGTCCCACTGTGCATTAAGAATTCAGTTGAACCTCGATGGCATCCTTCTGGGATGGCATTATGGTTTTTTTTTTTTGGTTTTTTTTAAATGCTTCCTTTTAACTTCTCTACGCTGTTCTGCAGTGACTGTCACCTAGGCTTCAGCCTGCGCCATGTTGCAACTCATTAGTACAGTGAAACCGGTATAAACAGGCGCCTGCTGAAAACGAGACACTTACGAGAGGCCCAAGTAACTTGTATGGTAAAATATACAAGAGGCACTCTGAAACCGCGCACACTTGCAAATTCCAAACTACGGATAGCCTTCAATGCACCAGGGTCCTTTTACAACTTAAAACATGGGACGCACAGGTCACCGTGAGGCTTGCAGGGCTATTGTGAAAGAAACGGCTTTTGTGGAATGGTGAGCTCTTTACCCAGCATCCATAACAGCAGAGAAATCCCTCTGTCTGGGATTGAATGCTTGCACGGCTCTGTCCCTGGGATAGAGCGGTTTCCCTGCCGCTATGGATGCTGGGTAAAGAACTCTCCATTCTACTGAGAAGTTTTACAGTATATGCACTGACAACTTTGAAAATAAGGACACCTGCACACAAAAAAGACAGCTGATGGCAGTCTCTGAGGTAATTTATAGGTCTCGCTGTAATTCTGATGTGGCCTGGGGCCATTTACAGTACCGCTTGTTTTCCCTCAACTCCCTCTTTTTCAGCCACCCACTACCCTCGGCAGACTTGCTGCTGCATGTATATATGGGTCCCTAGGGACACGCTTGACTGTGCTGATCCACCAGAGCTTGGATTCACTTTCCTGCCACCTAGTATAAGTATGGAAAGTAATGCTTTTGGGAGGCAATGCACGTGTAGGGCATGGCTCAGTGGGTAGCACGCTCTCATCGAGTCAGGAGGTTGTGGGTTCAAGTCCCACTTCAGAGACTTGAGCACCAAATCAAGGCTGACACTCCAGTGCAGTACCAAGGGAGTGCTGCACTGTCGGAGGTGCCGTCTTTCGGATGAGACGTTAAACCGAGGCCCCATCTGCTCTCTCAGGTGGACGTAAAAGACCCCATGGCACTATTTTGAAGAAGAGCAGGGGAGTTATCCCCAGTGTCTTAGCCAATATTTATCCCTCAATCAACATCACTACAAATCAGATTATCAGGTCATTATCACATTGCTGTTTGTGGGAGCTTGCTGTGCATAAATTTTCTGCTGTTTCCTACATTACAACAGTGACTACACTTTGAAAAAAATTGGCTGTAAAGCGCTTTGGGACATCCCATGGCCATGAAAAGTGCTATGTAAATGCAAGTCTTTCTATATCGAGCCAGTGACATGCTACATTATCCGTACCTAGTGCTCTTGTACTTTACCCACTCCTGTAGGGAAGTGGCTGGCCTCCACTCAACTCGCTATGTGGAATTGCAGGCGTAGAGCCACATTCCTTCATTCCATTGCACAGTGAGTTGGAACATTTTCTGAGAGCAGCCCACAAGCAAGATCTGGAGAGAACTGTAACTGGTGCTTACAGAAGCCGGAGCGCGGGGGGGGGGGGGGGGGGGGGTACTTGTGCGTTCTCTGTGGTTGTGGGCAAGTTCCTTGTCTTTTCTGACACTGTTGAGACTTGGATCTCTCCTGGGAAGCCTCCAATGTGGCCCAGCCAATGCACAGTGTGTTGAGTCATACTGCATGTGGTATTTCATGGTTGGATTAATCTCCCAAGCATTTGTATAAATAATTGTGGCACTGTTAACATTCCGATTAGGGCTGTAACAGCAATTTGTTGCTTGTTGATTCATCCACTCTTTTTTTTTTCCTCGCAAAGCTGTGAAAGTGGAGCAGGAAGGTGGAGTTGAGGTCGAAGATCAGCCATGATATTGAATGGCAGAGCAAGCTTGAAGGGCCGTATGGCCTACTCCTTATGTTCTTATAATACCAGCTCCAATGTGAATGTGAAGTCTGATCAGGAGATTGAATTTCATTATAGTGGTATCTGCTTTGAGATGTGAATCCAGTTCTGTGTTTGTCTCATCTCACCTGCATGTCTATGTTTGATGCCAGGTATCAGCCATCCTTCCACGGTGTGGATTTATCAGCCCTGCGAGGTGCGGCAGTAGATGAATACTTCAAACAGCCTATTGTGGTGAGTGTGTTGATGGAAAATAGCATTATTAATTGGTGCTAACTTAAAATATTTTTAAAACCCGTCCCATAAATTTACCATCCGGTGTTGTCCAAGGTGGATTTTATAAATCGGAGTTATCTGACTGCGACGGACAGAAAGCTGGGATGCTACATCTGGCTTTGGTGTCTTTTGGGGGGGGGTGGGGTGCAATATCTCCACGGTTGTTATACAGTAACCAGAACTCTCAATTACGTGTGTGGAAGTTTGGTGAGGAATTTGCAGATGGCACAAAACTTGGAAGTGCAGTAAACAGTGAGGAAGATGGTAATAGACTTCAAGAGGACATAGACAGGCTGGTGGAATGGGTGGACACATGACAGATGAAATTCAATGCAGAAAAGTGAGAGGTGATACATTTTGGTAGGAAGAATGAGGAGGAACAATACAAGCTAACTGGTACAATCTTAAAGGGTATGAAAGAACAGAGACCCGGGGGTGTTTGTACAAATCTCTGAAGGTGGCAGGACAGGTTAACAAAGCAGTTAATAAAGCATATGGGACCCTGGGCTTTATAAATAGAGGCAGAGAGTACAAAAGCCAGGGAGTTATGCTAAACCTGTATAAAACACTAGTTCGGCCCCAGCTGGAGTATTGTGTCCCATTCTGGGCACCACACTTTAGGAAGGACGTGAAGACTTTGGAGAGGGTACAGAAGAGATTTACTAGAATGGTTCCAGGGATGAGGGAATACAATTATGTGGAGAGACTGGAGAAGCTGGGATTGTTCGCCTTTAGAGCAGTGAGGGCTAAGAGGAAATTTGAAGGTGTTTAAAATTATGAAGGGTTTAGATCGAGAAACCTTTTCCAATGGCTGACGCGTCGATAACCAGAATGTACAGATTTAAGGTGATTAGCAAAAGAACCAGAGGCGACATGAGGAAAATCTTTTTTACACGAGTGGTTAGGATTTGGAATGCACTGCCTGATAGGGCGGTGGATACAGAGTCAATAATGGCCTTCAAAAGGGAATTGGGTAAATACTTGAAGGAGAAAAAATTGCAGGGATCTGGGAAAGAGCCGGGGAGTGGGACTGACTGGATTGCTCTTCGAAAGAGTTGGCGCAGACTGGATGGGCCGAATGGCCGCCTCCTGTGCTGTACTATTCTATTATTCTATTCTATGACTGGATCAGACTTGGCTGCACTATGCTCTACGGTCGAATATCATGCTAACATTGTGCTGTCTTGGCGCACCCATGACACATGGCTATTTGGCAGCATGAGTTGGCACATCCAGAACCGCATGAGCGAAATTGGGGTGTGGGGGACATTTTATATATTTTTTTTTAAATCTGTCATGGGAAGTTTCCAGTCACATCTAAGCCTGTAACCCAACTATAACGGTGAGATAATTAAACTCATACTGGCCCTAGATTGATTTGTTATTTCTCCAGTGTAATGGCTTGTGTCCGTGTTTGTGCAGGCTTGCCTCTTTACAAGCAAGACTGACTACTTTTCTGTGTGTTTTCAAGGACACATTTGACATCCGGATTCTAATGGCCAAGTCGGTGAAGTACACAGTGAACTTTCTAGAAGCCGAAGAGAATGATTTGCACCGGTAAGATGTCGAACTCAGAGTGCACAGTGCTGATGGAATACAAGTCCCAGAGAATCGTCTCAACTCCTATGTCTGGGGCAGGAGTCACAATGCACTACTCGCTACTGATGGAGCACCAGTCACACAGAATCGCCACACAACTCCTGTATTTATTGGGGCTGGAAATCAATTGGCTGAGAGCAGGATTTGCTTGCAGGACCGCTAAATTTCCTGGTTATTTCAACAGCCATTCCGTTAATGTTATTACATGGGCGGAAGTACTGTAATTTCACGAAAATAACCCAGAAGGTATATCTTAAAAACAAAATGATAGATGCAGTGAGGGTTATGTGGGCGACTTTTGTTTGCAGAAGGCCTGACCAGTTCGATTACCCTGCAGTCACTGGTAAGTTGATGTGAGAATGGAGATGGCTAAGTCTTGTATCTGTGTGTGTAAACAGGCAATTGTGACAATGTACAAGTTACCAGGTGTGTTTTTTTTTTAACCAGCGAGTTTGTATAGCACTTCTTGGGTGAGTGACATTGAGCCTAGAGGCTCACACAGGAATACTGTGGCCTTTTTTCTGTCCTTTTTTTACAAAAATGAACAATGTGGAGGGGTGAGATTTTCGTGAAATTACAGTGGGTCTGCTCTGATCTACTTCTGCCTAGACCCACACCACAGCCAATGCCTGGTTCATGTTGGCACATGGTGATGCCAGTCGCGCTCACCTCCCGTATCGGCCGGGTGTTCTGCAGTCCCAACTCTCTCTCTCGACTCCATTTTCAAGTGGTTTTCACCATGACCTGCGTCACCAGTCATGGAGATGATGGCTCTTTCACGGTGCCAAATGGAGAATGGTGGACGTCTGGGGCGATAATTACATCATAAGCTGTGAGCAAAGCACCTGAACCCAGGATAAGCCATGTAATTGGTCCAGGGTGCATTTTTTGTGTTTTTAATTTGTACAACATATTAATGAGATGGCTTGTAAGTAATGATTTTTGTCACTTTATGTGGGCACTGACGGCTGGTCTGCTGCACACCGTTTATCATGGTGGTGACTGCACTGTGTTGTAATCACTGCAAGATGAGGAAATATTGTGATTGATTACTGCCCGTAATTCTTCCTAGTTATGGAAGTACAGCCAGTTATGGTCTGTTGCACGAGTGAGAATACCCGGACCTTGCTGTTGCTGAGGTACCTTGTCTTGTGCTACTCGTCACTTGACGTTCTATTTTTACGCTGTGTGTGTGTTATGCAGGAAGCAGGGTGTCCTTGTACACGCTGTCTGACCTGTGAGCTGCAATTTAAAAAATAAAAAAAATATTGACGTCAACTCGTCTGTCTCTTTTTTCCAAGTGTTTTCATCTCTTATTTCTTGTTACAGGATAGAAATACCATTCAAGTTCCATATGTTGCATTCAGGGTTAGTCCATGGCTTGGCATTCTGGTTTGATGTGGCCTTCATTGGTACCCAGTGAGTTTTTTTTTTCCAGTTCGAAATTGTGTAAATTGCTGTTAATTTAGTTGTTGCTAGGCGTGCGATGAAGTTTACGGAGATATTATAGAGTACATGTGTTGCCAGGACCATAGACATGCCATTGTGGAAAGCAATGGGCCCGGCTTGAGTAATAGGAACAGGAGTAGACCATTCAGTCCCTCGAACCTGTTCCGCCATTCAATTAGATCAAGGCTGATCTGTAACTTCCCTTATTCTACCCGCCTTGGTTCCATAACCCTTAGATTTTTGTTAGGCAAACAAATTATCAACCTCAAGGTGAAATTGTAGAGGCCCAACTATGACTGGAGTTCAGAGGAGTTTATGTGGGACTTTACCTCTGCTCAAGAAGTTGTGGGGTAGATTGTACACGAGCTGCGGCAGGAATGGGCTTGATGTAGCCTTTTCTTTGTGTCACAGCCTGCATTGATATAATGGTTTAAACGGGTTAGTGCATCTACGGCAGTAGTTCGATTTTTATGTGGGTTCTTCTGATCATGAACGAAGGTTTTGTGTCCTATACTAACTGTACTTTTGCACTGATGGTACGCGCTGACTCGGTTCGATCTCTTGCAGAATGACAGTGTGGCTCTCGACTGCTCCAACAGAACCTTTGACTCATTGGTACCAAGTTCGCTGTTTGCTTCAGTCGCCGCTTTTCACTAAGGCCGGTGATACACTCTCGGGGACTGCTGTGCTGAATGCCAACAAAAGGTAAATTGTGCATGTGTGAATTATTTTTTTTAAAAAGAATTAAATCTGAAATTGTTGACTATAAAAATGAACTTCTTCATTGTGGTGGGTACTTTATTTTTAAAAGTTCTGTAATTTGAGCAGAACAACAACTTGCATTTATTTAGTGCCTTTAACATAGTAAAATGTCCAAAGGCAGGAGCATAATCAAACACAATTTGACACCGAGCCACATAAGGAGTTATTGGGATGGGGGTAGCGTCTTAAAGGAGGAGGGAGGGGTAGAGAGCCAGAGCGTTAGCGCCTTGGTGGCTGAAGGCACCAGTGATGGGGTGATTAAAATCGAGGATGCACAAGAGGCCAGAATTGGAGGAGCGCAGAGATCTTGGTGGGTTGTAGGGCTAGGAAGGGGGCTGAAAACAAGGGTGTGAATTTTAAAACCGAGGCGTGACTGGGCGCTAACACGTCAGCGAGCACGGGTGATGGGTGAACGGGACTTTCTGCGAGTTAAGACACTGGCGACAGAATTTTGGACGAGATCATGTTTACGGAGGATGCAACGTGTGAGGTCGGCCAGGAGAGCATTGGAATAGTTGTGGGGAGAATTATATTCAATAAGGCAAGCAACCTCTTTTTTTTAACTTGCACATGTTTAGCTGTAATTTTTATTGATGTGGAGTTTGTGAGTGAGATCGAAACACAATGGAGTTAGATGACTGAATGACTCTGAAGCTGCCCAAGATGTGAAACCACTATTGCACATCAGCCTCAGCCTCATCACTGAATTGCCAACTGCTCTTGTTCACCTCTGAGCGTAATAGAACCTCTGCTTTACTCTTTTTCCTCCCCCGTAGGCAAAGTTATGACATTAGTATTCTAGCCCAGGTGGACCAGACGGGTTCGAAATCTAGTAACGTGCTCGACCTGAAGAATCCCTTTTTCAGGTAAGTGTCGCTGTCTGCTGCTTCTTTCATCATCGTACAAACTGACGTGGCAGAAGTATTCACTCTTATTCTTGTATTTTTAGCTCTTCTCCTTTCTCTTTCCCCACCCCTTTTCCAAAAAGCATGCCTCCTCACTCTCATTCCTACGCTGCCCAAATGTGTTTTCTGGCCATTTAGCCAGAGGCACTGTTGGCTGTATCCGCAACCGAGAAAGATAATGTGAATCCCTGGTGGAGGAGCGGAGGGTTGGCAGAGAAATCGCACTACCCTGTACTCCTACATAGAAGTAATCTCTACCTGAAAGGGGGATATGGAGCCACCAAATCTTTTGCTTCACACTCATTCCTCAAGAACAGTTGAATTATAACCTCTGCCAAATAATAGAGATTAATTACCACAGCAATTTACAATCCTTTGAATACCATTGAATGTCTTGTGTATGATTCCATAAAGCTAGCTGCTCCTGCCTGTTGAAATCTCATGACACGGTTGTTTAATGAGGGAAGCTTTGATGACAAAATAAAATGGGGAAAAATGCAAAATACTGGACTCCACAAATAAGCCAAGAAAAAAAAACACTGCCAATGAAAGACGCTTTGAAACCTCAAAAGCCAATGAAATACCATTGTACAAAAGTAAAATACTGTGGATGCTGGAAATCTGAAATAAAAACAGAAAATGTTGGAAATACTCAGCAGGTCAGGCAGCATCTGTGGAGATGACCTTTTGTCCGAACTGGGAAAAAGTTAGAGATGTAACAGGTTTTAAGCAGGGGCAGGGAGAGGGGGGGAGGAAAGAACAAAAGGGAAGGTCTGTGATGGGGTGGAAGGCAGGAGAGATTAAATGACAAAAGGTATGATGGTGCGAGGCAAAGGGAGATGGTAATGGGACAAGTAAAGAAACAAACGGATAGGTCTTTGTTTATGTGTTGTAACTTATCAAATAAAACAGCCAGTTGACAAGAGGTGAGAGATGAAATAAAACTAAAGGAAAGAGTAGATAAAAATGCAAAGGATGGAGTAGATCCAGGGGACTGGGAGAGATATGAAGAACATCTCGATTTTCAAAAGATCTTCGATAAGGTACCACATAATAGACTAATGAACAAGGTCAGAGAATGCGGAGTCAGGGGACAAGTAGCAGAATGGATAGCTAGTTAGCGTCAAGACAGAAGGCAGAGAGTAGGGGTAAAGGGTAGCTATTCACAGTGGCAGAAGGTGGCAAGTGGTGTTCCACAAGGATCAGTGCTGGGACCACTGTTGTTCACAATTTATATTAACCATTTAGACTTTGGAATCAAAAACACTTTCTAAATTTGCAGATGACACCAAATTTGGGGAGATAGTGAATACTGAGGAGGACTGCAACAAATTACAAGAAGACATTACTAAGTGGGGTAGAAGAGCAACGGGATCTCGGCATACAAATACTCAAATCACTGAAAGTAGCAACACAGGTTAACGAGGCCATTTTTTTTTAAAGCAAGACCATTTAAAAAGAAAGCAAACCAGGCACTAGGGTTTATCTCTGGAGGGATTGAATTGAAAAGTAGAGAAGTTATGCTAAACTTGTATCGAACCTTGGTTAGACAACACTAGAGTACTGTGTACGGTTCTGGTCGCCATATTATAAAAAGGATAGAGGCACTGGAGAGGGTGCAAAAAAGACTTGCAAGGATGATACCAGAAATGTGAGGGTACACCTATCAGGAAAGGATGAACAGGCTGGGTCTCTTTTCTCTTGAAAAGAGAAGGCTGAGGGGTGACTAATAGAGGTCTATAAAATTATGAAAACTTTTGATCGTGTTTTCCCACTTGTGGGGAAGAGCAAAACTAGAGGCCATCAATACAGGTAGACTATCCTTTATCCGCACTTCCGAAAACCTCTAAAAACCGAAAGTTTTTCGTGGAGCGTAAGTCGTGCGCACGACATGACCCGAGTGGCGCCAAACATGACAGGAGTGGTCCGGGAGCTCTGCCTTTCCCTGTGAGCAGGGCAGAGGGTCACAGAGTTCCCTCCTGGGTAGGAGATTGCAGACCGAGCCGGGCAGTGTGAAGGAGGTACCGGGAGAGTGAACCCAACAATACAGCGGCCCGTCCGATAGCTGCAGCGGCCCGTCCGATAGTCTTTTTTCTTCCCTCCCCGCCCCCCCCCCCCCCCCCCCCCCAAACCTGATTTGCGGGCCAGCTTAGTGTAGGAGTCAGCCGATATCCGGCTTTCCCACAACTGGCAGCGGCAGTCGAGCCCCAGACCCCCGCTAAGTCAAGGAATTCAGATACGGAGCAGGGGAAGCCGGAAACCTCGATCTAACGGCAGAAATCAGCAGCCGTTTTGTTAGGTTTTTTTTCTTCCCCTAGCATTTTTTTAAACAGTCAGGCTGTGGCAAGAGTCTCTGTAGCTTAGCAACAGCTTCAGAGACGCTTCCAAGGCAGGGCCCGAGTGTTTACAAGCTGTTGCTAAGCAACAGTGTTTGTTGGCAGATACGGAGATGAAAACCTTCTGAAATCCGAAAAATCCCGAAAACCGAAACACAGCTG
This sequence comes from Somniosus microcephalus, assembly GCF_052327205.1. Lineage (NCBI taxonomy): Eukaryota > Metazoa > Chordata > Chondrichthyes > Squaliformes > Somniosidae > Somniosus > Somniosus microcephalus. Next base: position 22,141 of record NW_028226220.1, on the reverse strand, counting down.
GTCCCAAGGTTTTCGGATAAAGGATAGTCTACCTGTATAAGATGCTCGCCAAGCAATCAAATGGGGAATTCAGAAGAAACTTCTTTACCCAGGGAGTGGTGAGAATGTGAAACTCGCTACCACAGAGAGTGGTTGAGGCAAATAGTATAGATGCATTTAAGGGGAGGCTAGACAAGCAGATGAGGGAGAAGGGAATAGAGGGTTACACTGATAGATTTTAGATGAGGAAAGACAGGAGGAGGCTTGAGTGGTGCATGAACGCCAGCATGGACTGGTTGGGCCGAATGGCCTGTTTCTGTGCTGTATATCCTGTGTAAATTCAATGACACAGTTTGCCCAGTAGGACCACCACCACCTCTGCTCGCATGCTTCAGTGATGTCAATAAGGGACTGATCCCATATGTCCTGCAGCAGTTTCATCATGAGCAGCAAGGGTTGTGACCATACTTGTCTTGGAGCTGCCTGGTCCTCTGAAACCACACTGAAGGCTAGGAAGCGGTCAAAGAAAGCTTAACGTGAGACTCTTTTTAGAAAAAGGCTCATACTTTAAAAGGTATTCCACCCCTCTGTCCTCTAACTTTTTTCTTCCCCTTCAATTGCATCTATTTGTATATTTTATATTTCTTTCCAAGAGTCGGTGATCTGTAAGGATTAATTTTGTTTTTCCTCCCCCAGGTACACGGGAACAACTCCCTCACCACCGCCAGGTTCACATTATGCATCTCCGTCAGAGACCATGTGGAATACATCTTCCTCTTACAACCTTAGCTCAGGATTGTCAGTGTCCGGTACAGTACACTCCTCCTCACTCTCTGGCCTGCAAAATATCAGTCATTTTAATTCAGATCCCCGAATTTAGTTGTGCATTGCCAAACTCGTGAGGTGGACCTATATTTACCATGGGCAGGTTCACAAATGTGGACGTATTAAAAACTGGCAGGCTAACAGACTGCATCTGGTCTATATCCTGGAACACTACCTGGCTGCAAATGTTAAAAATCCAGCTGCAATTCAGTTGTCATGGTATTCATCGATTCAGCTGGCTGTTTCCAAACTCTAGGTTGCCTTCTCCATCTTGTCTTGTTTTTTATCTTCTTTGTTCATCCCTTCCTTTCTTCTGTGGTATGTGGAGGATGCTACAATCGAGTCGGTGTCCAGGGTAGTGGGACCTTGTCCCGTTTAATGCTACTGTTAACCCTCTGCTTCTGTAGGCTTTGATGAGCCCTCTGGCCATTGTCCAGGAGGTCACCTTCCTGATTCTGCTTCTCCAGTGGCCAGTTCATGCCACCAGGTTGTGATCTTTAGATGTTTGATTTTTGCTGACTCTGGGATTGGTTTTTTTGTCTCACTAAGTTACTCTCACTCCAGAGGTTACACAACTTGCTGCCAAACATTAATCTTCTCCATCTGATGGCAGTAATCATTTATTTTTCCCTTTCTTTGACTCTCTGCAGTAAAATTTCTTTTTTTTAATGCTTGATATTGGGCCAGATTTTGATGTCAAAATAACTGAGGCTAATGGCGCTTGCAATTATTTATGCGTAAATGGTACAGCAACTTCAGGCGAGGAGCAGATGCACGGTTAATTACCAATGTCCAAAAGTTGCTGTCCGAGTTGTGCCACTCTGCTGTTAGCTTCACAAAAACGGCATTTTGCTGTCTGCCTCACCAGTAACATGCATTGAATATCATGAAGTTGCAGTATTTGCGCAGTAGATACGAACTAAAGTTGTCTTGTAATCCCAAGTGTAAGTATTCTTTTAATAATGTGATAATTGTTAAGTCTCTCTTTTTCTCTCTCTCTCTCTCGCGCTCGCTCTCATCCTGTTTCCCTTGCTGCGCTGTTTCAGAACCTTATTTTGAGCTGAGGGGTGCAGGGGCCAGTAGATGCTGTTGGATGCCCTGCAACAGCAGAATCTGGCCCATTGTCAATTGACGAGAATGCACCAGGAGTCTGCTTTTAAAGAGTTGTTGCTCCTGTAGTCTTTCTGTTGGTAAGCTGGGTTTATCCGAGTTATATGTGGAGGATGCTTTCCATTTAGAGGGAAGAATTCCTGCTGGGTAGTTGATGGCTTCTGTTTTATTTTAAACATTTTTTTAGCATCCTACAACCACGAGTAGCACATCCTCCTCGTGGAATTGGTAACCGTGTACAGTGAGATGCTGCTAGTTCCGTGTGCTGAGATATAGATGGAATGAATTTGTTGTGTGATCTAATGCTGATGTTTTATAATCCCTGCTAAATTGCCATTGCTGATGGGCAACAATGGAATGTATGATACTCTGCTTTTTGCTTTTTAAAGGAGTCCCGACAGCATATGACCTGAGCAATGTAATTGCTAGTGGATCTGCAGTCAGCCACAACAATCTGATTCCACTAGGTAGGTACAGAATAATCTCCTGTTCAGCAGTTTTGACGGTTGTAGGAATTCTCAAGGTTGCGAGAGAACATTGATGGCCGAGCATAGTTGATCAAACTCCAAACCAAATTAACTTCAACGTACAAAAGGCAAAATACTGCAAATGCCGGAAATCTAAACTGAAAATGCTGGAAATCCTCAGCAGGCCAGGCAGCATCTGTGGAGAGCTGTTAATTTAACGTAACCCTCCTCTGTTAATTTGACTTGACCCTCCTCTGCTATCTTGGCTTTCCAGCCAAAGGGGCTGCAAGCCTTTAAGTGGCACTCGCCTGTGTTCTGATTCAAGAGCACGTGTTCACCCAAGGCGGCAGGTGACAAACGTTTCTCCTTTCTCCTACAAATTAATGCAGCAAATTTGGTCTTTGGGAGCTCCGTCTCCGGGTGGAAGCTTAGTTCACAGGTGCCAAGTTTCAACTTGGCGCACTTTGTGTTTGCATTTCTGTCACTCGGAGTCCTAATGTGGCGATGAGGCAAATTCTAAATCGGAGGGGAGCCAGTATGCCAAGTCATCACAGTAGAATGCCACTTTCTAGATCCTGACCTCCTGGGTACGGGAGGTTATACTTTGGTTTGGAGTTTGTTTGTCTCTTTCCCAGTTGCCCAATCGTCTGCCTGCAGGTTTATAACTATTTGGCTAGCTTTAGATTTGAATAGGATAAAACAAACCCTAGATTTGTGATTGGATTTTGCTCCCACGTGCACTAGTGTTTTGCAGGGTATATTTAGAACCCATCTTGAATTGTATCCTGTTGAAGGATTACTCTGACTTTTATAATGTCAGCCTGAAATATACGGTGTCTGAAAAATTTCCACCTCATTCCCATGGCCAGATTGCTCAGGAATCTCATCCAGCACAAGACTCCCGTGTTCCCCTGGCCAATAATGCTGACCCAAGACCTTTTATGGAAATATTGAAGCGGCCAGATACTTCCCCACGGGATTGGGGATGGTGTGAGACAAAGGAGGAGTCATTCCTGAACTGCTGTTTGTATTTTCTGGGGGCGTGGGTCCAGATTGCCTGCCTTCTGGCCTTGAATGGGAGACCCGGTTGGGCAAGGGTTCAAAAGTAACTTGCAAGGGTAATATTTCATCTTAAACTGAAAATAAACCGGCTAGCTGCAACTCACTTCCACCTCCTCTAAAGAGAAAGAGGCTGGGCAAAAGATCCATGTTCTACTGATCCCGTTGTAAGATATAATCCAGCCTGGTTCTCTCTCTCTCATTGTGCCCACCTCACTACAGGAAAATGCCTAATGTCTATCCTGCGCCTCATCATGACGGCCAGCTCACACGGGGAGAGTCCTAGCTGTAGATAATCTATAATGGTGCGTAAACATGTGAGGCTGCCAGGTGTTTGCAAAAGTGTCTATTTAACACTCTTGCAGCCTGTGGGTTTATTGGAAATAAATATTTCCTATTAAATGGATTCCTCCACATCAATTCCTGTTGACTTGTACCTCAATCAGTGCTGCACGAGTGCATGAATGAGCATATTAAATATGCATATCTACTCATACTTGCACTCCCTGGATGTTTTAAGCATTTTCCCTTAGTAGGGCTATTTCTAGAACACGGTATGAAGGGAGCAGAGGAAGAATCCTGGACTGCATTGATTTATGGTTGAGGCAGTGGTATTAGGTTAAAGGTCAAAGTTTTAACTAATTGCAGCCTAGTTTTTTTTTTAGAGGGAAGCTGACCTTTGATCTTTAACTAGTGGCCTGTCCTTGTCTTGTGTTGAACAGTTTTTTATTTTTAAATTGGCCCACCCTGCTAGACCAGTGACAGTCTTCGATTGGGTGACATGTTAAACATGCTGAGTAATCACATTTGTCTCTCTCTGGTATTAGTGGGAGGGGGCAGAGTTGGATGACTTTGTGCACCCATGTGATACCTAATGTCTGACCAGAGGCGTCCCAGTTGTTAAAGGTACTGCACCATTAAACAGTGGATGTGGTCTAAAGCTTCACTACTTTACTGACCTGAGCAACTTTTATTTTAGGTGTTCTTGGATAACAGGCGGTAATCTAAAGATCTCCCACATTTTGCAGCTTTTTAGCCCTAGGATCTTTTCACCCCTTCATTAATGTACTTAAGTTAGACCCAGAGGGAAATGAGAGGAGCTAGCCCTCTGTGAAATACAAGCTAAATAACTTGGTGAGTGACCTGCTGATCAAAGCCGAAAAATGGACAGGTAGTTCCTTGAGTTTGTGTATTGTCCTCGAACCCCTGGGCTTCAGTTCAAATTTAGCCAGATCCATATGTGCCACTTTTTCTTTTTACAAGAAAAGGCAGGACCGTGTCCCTGCATCTCTGACTGAAAAGTTTTGAAAGTAAGTGCATTACTGGAGTGTAGATTACAGATGTCCCATTTTAACAGATATATTGCAGCCACTAGTGTAGGATGGGCATTCATTCGCCTTTATTATTGCGTAGAATTTACAACCCTGAAACAGGCCATTCGGTCTAACCAGTTTATGCTCCACATGAGCCTCCTTCCACTCTCTCTTTAGTTCACCTCACCCCATCAACATATCCTTCTATTCCTTTCTCCCTCGTGTCTTCCCCTCAAATGCATCTATGCTATTCGCCTCAACCACTCCATGTTCATAGCAAGTTCCACGTTCTCACCGCTGGGTAAAGAAGTTTCTCCTGAATTCATTATTGGATTTATTAGTGACTATCTTGTAGTTTTGGACTCCAACCCCCACTAGCAGAAACCGATTTTATATGCCTACCCTATCGAATCCTTTCATAATTTTAAAGGCCTCTATCAAGTCAACTCAGTCTTTTCATTAGAACACAAGAATTAGGAGCAAGTGTAGGCCATACGGTCCCTCGAGCCTGCTCCATTATTCAATAAGATCATGGCTGATCTTTGACCTCCATTCCACTTTTCCTGCCTGATGCCCATATCCCTTGATTCCCCTGGAGTCAAAAAATCTCTATCGGCCTTGAATATACACATCGACTGAGCCTCCACAGCCCTTTGGGGTAGAGAATTCCAAAGATTCACAACTCTCTGAATGAAGAAATTCCTCTTCATCTCAGTCTTAAATGGCTGACCCCTTATCCTGAGACTGTGCCCCCTAGTTCTAGACATTCCAGCCAGCGGAAACCATCTCTCCGCATCTACCCTGTCAATCCCCTTCAGAATCTTTCTAGAGAAAAGAGCCCCAGCCTGCTCAGTCTTTTCTGATAGTTGTACTCGCTCTGTTCTTGTTATCATTTTTGTAAATCTACCTTGTAAATTTGGATTACTGAGAAATTTGTACATCTTTGTGTAGCTGGTCACTGGTTAGCTTAGTTTCACCCACTTTGACCTTTCTTAATCCAGCAGTCAGTTGTTGCTCATGCTCCTTTTAGTTTTTATTGTGTGCTGCCTATGTTTATGTAGCTGATGGACTAATTTGCCATGTGTAGGCTGTTGCTGGCTTTTTCTATCCACTCATCTTGTAGTCTTGGGGGGTTGGGTTCTGTGCCATGATCCCCACTGCACCGCCCATTCTGCTCATCAATGAAATGAGAGTTGAGGAATATTGTCCTCTGCTCTATTGCCCCAGCACTGAGGAGATGGAGCCTTTCCATATCACACGGTGTCTATCATTGGATGGGGAGGTTTGCACATTTATAGGGCAAAATATTAAAGGGACTTTTTAATGGTACCTTCATTGGCACTTCTGTCTAACACCAATCGCCTCCATCTGGAAGTAGTGTGGAACTAGTTTCTTCAGCAGTGAATCATCTGTTTATAAATGTAATATAAACTAGAATATGTATCAAATTTAGCTTTTGGACAGTTTCTCTGACTTTTCCTGGCACTGGTTTGTTTTAGCATTGGATCCTGACACGCTTCCTACTACCAGCGAAATATTCCAGTGCAGCTAAAGTAAATCAAAATCATCTTTTAACAAAAAAATTGGGGTGCTTAAAGGATCCACTCAGCATGTTAGATAAAATGCAAAGCTTGGTGATGCAATAGGGAGTTTAATCCAGAGCACACTTTCCAGTTAAACAAACGTCTTGGGACAAGGGGGCATGGAAACAAAGTGGTAAAAGGTGTCGGGAAGCATTTCAGAGTGAGGATACCTGGAATGGTTGTGGATAGGAAGTGGAGGCTGTTGGAGCTGTGATGGGGAGACCTTGGCTTTCTTTAAAAGGATTACAGGAAACTTTGGTTTATCCGGAGGTTAACTGTCTGGAATGCTCGATCCACTGGCAAAAATCAGGAGCCGTTTCGTTAGGTTTTTTTCTTTTTCGTTGCTTTTTTTTCACCAGTCAAGCTCTGCAAGGTCTAGCTGAAGCTGTTGCTTAGCTACATAGACGCTTGCAAGGTACGGCCGACTGTTTAGAAGCTGTTGCTAAGCAGCAGGGTTTGTTGCTAGATACGGAGCTCAAAAGCTCCGTATGTTTTAACATTAGCGCTGGTTTGTCCGGCAGTTTTGATGGGACGGCAACAGCTCGGTCCCGTCGGTGCCAGATATCTCAAAGTTTCCTGTAGTTAGATGGACTGAATGGCCTCCCTTATCTTGAACTGGCGTTCTGATGTCAGCAATAGATTGACATGCCATAATGTAGGCTGTAGTTACAGCAGTAATTTGGAACTGTAAGCACATGACTGCAGTTTGTTTTGAGTGGGGGAGGAAGAGAAGATTACTCCTAATCTGGTGATGTTGGTTTTAGCAAAGACCAGTGGCCAATTTATGGTGCTCTTTAGTGAATCTCTCTTTTTCCTGGCATTTGTTCAGTTTGGGTGTTGCTGATAGCTGTGCTTTTTCAACATGACTGATGGACAGGAAAGTAAATGGAAGCCAGTGTCTTGATCCCTGCTCTCTCGTCGTGTTCTGTTGAAAGTGTCAGACTGCCTGGTTTAGTTTGGGGGAGAGGAGAAACTGAAATAACTTTGTGTGACAATGTTTCATTTTAATCCAGGACATTTGCTGTATAAATAGTACAGAACCAATTCTCCAACCACACTACACAGCACCCCAACCCATCTCCCTTTCTCCCCCGCCCCGTTAATTCCTGAGTTTATTCTCCTCTGTTGCCCCTCTTGAATAACCCCAGTTCTCGCGTTTTTAAAATTCAGAGCAGTCGACGGTCTGTGTTCCAAGTACAAAATAAATAACTAATGTAGGGGTGTAAGCCTTTATTGTTCCGGGGGTGGCCATGTGACCCTGAATCAAAATCTGCACCTTTTTTGTTTTAATTTTGTATTGAACTTGGATAGGCCAGAACCTATTCTACACAAAGTGAGAAACCTATTGGTTATAGGGTCAGTGCAGCGCCCCTCCCCTATAGGGTCAGTGTAACCTCCGTTTGCATATAGGGTTCTTTTTTAAAAAGACTCCACTAAAATGTTAAGAACGGCGTCTCCGTTGGTACCTTACCCCCCAGGGCAGGCATAGTTTTGGATAGTGACTACGCTAATACCTGTGATATCTTGAGATTGATAGATTTTTTATTAACCAAAGGTATTAAGGGATATGGGCCAAAGGCGGATAGATTTTTTATTAACCAAAGGTATTAAGGGATATGGGCCAAAGGCGGGTATATGGAGTTAAGTCGCAGATCAGCCATGATTCATTGAATGGTGGAACATGCTCGAGGGGCTCAATGGCCTCCTCCTGTTCCTATCTTGTTGTGCGCATCAGTGATATCACTGTCTCCTGTCTTCGGTCAAGGAATAAACTGTCATGGCGTTCTATGTATTTAAGAATCCTGTTTTCAGGAACAATGTAATGCAGAATGTGTTGTAACCAATGTGGTGATGCATGTTTTATGTGTGTTTTTTTCCTGCTGTGCTGGCACACTGCTAACCTAAAGGTTATTGTTTTTTTTTAAAAAGACGACTGGCGAAGGTTTAAGTCTCTTTTTCCTCAGCCGCACCCCCCCAATCCAAAATCTGTCTGGCAAAGTTGGGTTGCATTTAACCAGTTTGGCCATGGGCAGGCCACAATAGCTAAGCATTCCATCTCTGAACTGCTGTGGAGAGAAGAGTTGTGATATAGCCACTGTCTAACTCATATCTATTGGCAGTCATGGGCAGAGAAGTCAGAAGAAGTGACCTCTGCTTAAACAAGGGTATGTCGAGGGAAAATGTGTGGTTGCCTCGATTTACTGTGTGTGAGTAAATACCAGGTTTCGTCTGGTCTGTGCTTGTCGAACCGTACCCCAGAAAGAATCGGCACCTTTAGCAAGAGGAGAGGTGGAATTTTCACACCTGAATTTGGCAAGTGAGAATCAAGTTGTGGTTTTCTACGCTTCCCATAGTGTGCAGCATTGCAAGTATACCGAACCCCCTCGTGCACAAGTGTGATACTTGAAAGCTGCAATTCAATCCTGTTTGAGTGATTCCAATGGACTGGGTATATTGTAGTACAGATCTGCCTTCCACTGTAGCAAGCCCACTGCCCTGAAATTATGATCCAAGCCCAGTATAATTGGAGTGCCTTCTTCCCATTACTGCCTGTGAAATTCGAGGGTATTTCATTCCATCTCACCACATTGAAATCCTGGTCTAACCATAACTTTTATTGATGATCTAGGCATGTTGTCAACATTCTGTTGTACTAGTCTGACTGCTGTGGGCATTCTGGTGATCACAGCACTGGCACCAAACATTGTTGAACTTTAATGATGCATTATTGAGGAATGAGCTTTATTCTTTTATATGGATCTTTTCCCTTCCTTTGTTGTATTTTACTGGAAGGTTCTCTCTCCTCCTCTCTTCACAGCCAACACTGGGATAGTGAATCACACTCACTCGAGACTGGGATCCATTATGAGCACAGGATTTATACAGGGTAAAGACATGGCCCTGAATCCCTCTGAGACTTGACCGGTGGAATGAAACTTGCCAATGGAAACTCAACTGCTTGGCTCCAGGCACCCATAGCAACCTGTAGCCAATCCAGTTCCTTCTGGGATGAGCAGACTACACCCAGGAGCCTAATGTACAATAAAGGGTTGGCTGGTCTGCTCAAAAGGATGCTCTTTGCACAGGGGAGAACTGAACTTTCAATTGTTGAATAGTTAAATGCATTATCTGAGCACGGTGCAAGCTGTGTCGCGAGTGTAACTGCGCATTCTCTACCAGTGAGCTTCAAGTTTTGGCGTCCGTGTTAATCCCTGCAACACTGCCCAAAAAAAAAAAAAAAAATTACAATATTTCTTTTTCCCCATTTAAGCATGGTCTTGTCTCTAAATTGAGGTGCTAGACCTCTAATGGTCCAAACAGCTGCAGTTTCAGATGATCTACTTGGAGACCAAAAGTGCCACATCTTAGAGAACGGCAGCGATGTTGTTTTAGACTTTGGGCGGAGGGGCAGGACCATGCTGTCGAATCCTGCTTTAGATAGAAGGTAATTAACTTGAAATCTGTGCATCCAATTGAGAAAGCTGAAAAGGTTGCACCTTGAAATGCTTGTACACTGCTGGGGAGGGAGGACTCCAGACAATGTCCATGTTGAGATAACCTTTTCATGATGAACAGAGGCTCCGGGAATCTTGTTTTACATTATGCCCCAATGCATGGTTGTTTCCTGAAGCCTGTCTTGGCAACCAGGCTTGTCTTTGCTTCTGATCTGTGCAACCATGCAGTAAAACACAAATTGGGTAATCTCCCATGTGATGGAACACTAAATGTTCCTCCTTCCAGTCAGACCCCATTTCCTAGGCCTTGGTCAGTAACACTGATTGAAGCCTGGGGTTTATTCTGATTGTCCGCTGGTCGCCGTATCACCCCTGCCACTTAATGCCGTACTGGTGGTGACCTTGGGCTTTTAATTTTATCTTGAACCACAAGTATCGCAAATACACAGCAGTTCTGCCAGCCCCTGAACAGGGACAAGACCATTTCCGGGGTAGACCATTCATCAAACTGCAGGGTTAACTCGCCTTTTCTCTTTTTATGGAGGCTGCTGGGTCTGCTGTGTATTTCCAGCATTTTGCATTTTGTGACTCTCTCTGAAATTTGAGTTGATCTCCCTGTGCAAGTGTGTGTCTCTCTCTCTCCTCTGTGATGCAGACCAGCTCTCCAGTGTTACAGCTATAGTTCCAACCCTCCCAGGGGATCCTTGAAACTGCAGATGCCATAACTTATTCCAGGCTATCTGAAGTGGTGCTTTTTAAAAAAAAAAAAAAAAAAAAAATCATGAAGTGCCAACTTCTGCCACTCGATGGGTCTGGTGTGTTTGGTAAACTCTGGTAAACCTCTGCTTACACAGCATTGCCAGAGACCTGGAAATGCCAGAAAAATCAGTACAGTCGAGTCTTTCTCCATTTTTGACTCCTTCAGTCCCCTGAATCCCCTGAAGAGGAAAGAATGGCCTTTTGAGTTGGAATCTTGGCTGTAAGGTTGGCTATTTGACGTTGATGGGATTGTTTTGTTCTCCGCATGGCTCATCATCTTCCAGACTCCCTTCCCTGTAGGAATTCCATTGGCCGCAGGCTGCTACAGGTGCCTGGAGCCGGATTTCTGTCAGTAAGATTCATAGCATGCTGGTAACTATGCAGTGTTGATTAAAGGCCCTGTGTCTTCCTGTAGCTCACTGTGGGTATGTGCGTCGCTATTGGAAGAGCCTGGGCTTCCAACAGCGACAGAAAACAAACTATATATGGGTGTGTCCAAAAGGCATGGTCCTCCGAACGGTAGTCTATCATGGGTGTTTTTTTTTTATATACTTACAAACAAGATGGCAGCACAGGGTCTTTAACACACAAATCTTTGTTTTTGGCTTAGAGAATTCATCTCGATGTAAAAACAGAAAATAAAATGAGGTGTAGCGTTGCTTGCCATTTTAGTAACTGGACCATTCCAGCCTTTCCAAACATGGGGGGGGGCACGACCTTTAAAATCTGAAACCAACTCAACCATCAAAGATGTCTTCAGTTTACCCTCCTCAACAATGAAACCAGTCAAATACTAGAAGGTTGTCTTTTAAAGTTGCCATATAACAAGGGATCATGTGTGTAGGAGATACTCTTCCCCCTCCTCTTCCCTCCCTAATCAAAATGTTGAGGTTAATTTGCAGTGGTTTCCCCCCCCCCCCCCCCCCCCAGCTAACGGTACAGAAGAGGAATTGATTGGCATGGCCTACTGCTGCACTGTGCCGTGATTCTATGGGCCGCTGAGAATTATTTTTTTTAACATTACTACTGGGACCTGCATTCGGGTGATATTTGAGACACTGGACTGATATGCAATTTAATAGTTTCTGACGTGGCACTGAAGCTGAATGCTGAAATTTTCCCTCCTTTGCCATCTCTCCCCACCCCCCTCCCCACTAGCAAAATAATTTGATTATTACAGGCACATTACTGTGTGTGTTTATGCAACTTCATTGCAATTGGATGCACCAGTAAAATAGCTTAGAGTCTCCTTGCCTTTTAGTGCTCTTCAAGGACTACAGTCGCATTCCTGCACCATTGTCAGAAACGGGATTAGATTTCTTAATTTGGTTTTCATGGTGCTGTTAATAGCTGCATTGCTTTGATACAATAGGACCTGGTTATAAATCTACACCAGCTCTCTCCCTGGCCCCAGCATTAAGCTACATTACAGTTTGACTCTCCCTGGGAGGTGTACACATGATGAGTTCTTCCTTGACTAATTAGACACTCTGTTTAAACCCCCCTTGGTCTCTCGAGATTCACTCTTCATTTACCTTCAATCATTTCTCAAGTGGCAAAGCTTGGCACACACTGTACACTGCGCATCTGATTGGGATTAAAAGGATTTAATTTAACCCAAATGGAAGAGGATCATTCTGTCAACTTGTTCAGAGAAATGCTATCTTGCCTTAACCCTTTGAGACTGCAGCAGTATTTCTGCACCAAAGCACAATCCAGCAGGACTTTGGTTTCCCAGCTTTCTAAAATAAATTATGAAATACCTGTGCTCAATCTGGTGACCCATGCAGCAGACTGCATGTCTGCGCATTTATTACAGAAGTACTCCTTGAAAGGGTTCCTGGGCAGAAAGTGAAGCCGATTAGAAATCTATTTTATTGATGGCTGACTTTTTTGTTTCCTTGGCTTATGCAAACTTTGCTCAAACTCAAATTTTGCACGGGGTAAATACACGAGAACTGATTTGAGGGTGGGAAGTGTTGCGTATTTGATCCTTCCGTACCTAATTGCATCCATCATCTCTCTAGCCTTGGTGTCCAAACCCTGCTATAATGTTAGACTGGGTTTGCCTCATTCAGACGAGATCAACACAGACTGAATAATTGCATTCAACATTTCAAAGCTTGAACTTCCATTTTTTTTTGGTTAACTTTTAATGAGCATCCCTGCAGTGTCTGACCCTGTAACTTTCACTTTTTCACTGGCCAGTTACCATGTGGAGTTACAACCTCATGGTTATCGAGTTCTCTAAATGTTGCTATTTCCTGTGACTAACTTGCTTAAAAATTTTGGGGGGGGGAATTGCATGTAGTTTGTGTATTTTAAATCATGAGTGTTACAGTTTTGTTTAAAACCAGAGGGGAGGGTACTACAATGGACCGCTGGACTAGGGAGGGGCAAATGACCACGGTTCCTGCTCCTGGTCACTCTGAAGTGACCCCATTTGGAAATGAGTGTGCGATGCCAGTGAGAACAGGAACGGCTATGAGGTCAATCCTTCTCTCCTTCCATGCACCCCTGTGGTTAACTAGCCTGTGGACACTCTGTCTAGGCCTGCTCGAGCAAGGTAGTGGAGAGCAGCCAATGCCTATGGAATCAAACCTTAGCTGGAGGCAACTTTTCAGGAGAAGGGGAAAAGAGAAAATTGGCACAAAAATCTTCAAAAAAAATCTAGGTTGATGCCATCTGGGCTTCATATTGTTGAATCCTAAATCTAGCTTTGTGCTAGTGAGGGGTTAACAGTATCACATGGATGGGAACAAATTTATATGCTAGATATACATCAACTGAAAACTTAGCCCTATGTGGGATTAAGTTTTTATGTTTATCTGAAGGGAATAGTGTAAAGGAATGTGCTGTCACTGGTGCCTTCTCTCCATCTTCTCCCCTGACTGGCTGGTTTGCCTCAGTCTTGCTTCTTCTCTCTGGCTGTTTTCAGTGCTGTGTCTGTAGGCTCAAGTGGGGTGGCCTATTTAGTCGGGCGATTTGTCTGACCCATCCACTGGCACAGCCAAAGTGAGTGGGTGGGTTGAGAGCTGCAGACAGTCCTGGGAGGGGACACTAGCTTGGGAGTCCAGCAGCCCTACTGCTTGAGCAACCAGCTAGCTCTCTGAATCGAGGTTGCTGCTGCAAAAGGGGATGTGTTTTGAAATTTGGTGAAGGACATTAGTACTCAAAAGGATTGGGTTGCCTTTAAAATTAAGGATTTTTGCCTAGAAAACCCTGTGTTCACAGCTGTTCTTTGTTCTGTTCTGTTTTTGCTAGGGTCTTCAAGCGGTGGACAGGGTGGAGTGATTGCCAGTAGCAGCCACTATCCAATCAACAGTCAGTTCACCATGGGCGGGCCTGCCATCTCCATGGCTTCTCCAATGTCCATAAGCACCAACACAATGCACTATGGGAGCTAAGAGTTCATGACACTGCCTCCGACCTTTTGAACTGACACCTTTTGAGATGGAAAAAAAACCAAATGCAGATTGTTTCTTCTCCAAAAAATCCAATCTCTACGAATTGTCCAAATTCATTGTCCATGGATTTAGCTAAGCCTGAGGGTGTGTGTGTGTTTTGTTTTTGCCATGGAAGTGACAAACATGCAAAACTCTTTGATACCAGACTTGTAAAGTTTTATATATTTAAAAAATGGGGGTGGTAAAATAAATGCTGTCTGATCCTGCGATTAGAGTCTGTAGTCAATAGATTTCCTCAGTAGTTTAATGTCAGAGTGCTGCTGCAGGTAGATATCAACACACCTTCCAGTATAGATGTGTCCATGTGATGGGGGCAGATGGCTAACTGGAGGCTTTCTTTACCTGGTATGACCTTGTCTCTCTCTCGCTGTCCTCTGTTATCCCTAACCCTCCCAAAATAAACAGATCACTTGAGGGTTTTCGATTAACGGAGAGTGTCAACTAGAAGTTTTGAAAATGACAGAACACTGAGTTTGAGTGTGAACATACTAAATATTCCAAATGTTTTTGATATTTAGACATTTTTTCATTTTTTTTTAAAGTAAGGCGAGTTCTTTAAGTACCAATAGACTGTGTGGAAAATGCTCTTCCCAACTCCTTTTGAAACCTGTAATTGGTGAGAAGTTCCAGGTTCATTTTACAGAGGAGCAGTGTTCTGCAGAGCTGGTGTGAGCTGTGTAGCTGCAGTAATTGAGGGGGCATATGAATATTTTTGAGTTTCCTTTCCTCTTGGTCCCTGTCTGGTTTGCTTTTGTCTGCCTGCCTGCCTTTTTTTTCCTTTTTGACAATTTTGCAGGATCTCCTCAAAAGCCAGCAGTGCTAGTCTGGTAGAACCTGTGGTGTGGAGCGGCTGAAAACAGCACGGCACCAAATCTGTTGCTCAACAGTGTGAGAGCAACTGTGAACCGGCCATCTCCTCGCTGAATCCAACACGAATGGGAATTGGTAACGCTTTGCATGCTGACGTTTATATTAAAGAGGAACTGACGGCCACCACTACATCTTTGCCTTTTCTGTTTCCAACAATTCTGTTTCTCAGTGCGTCGTGTCCGACGCTATTTTGAACGCGGTTGATTTGAAACTGCAATGGCGGTAGGTAGGGCAACCTCCGCTACCTGTACCAATGCCACTGCTCTTGGAATGGTAGGTGCCATACACGCACTGAAACAGGTCTGACTGCTTTAGTGCAAACTTCTGTTTTGGGGTTTCCCCTCCCTATACATATCAAAAAGATGCTGCTGAATTGGGGTGTTTTCTAGTAGTAGGACACCATGGTTAGGGTACGGGATTTTGTACTCCACACTCCAGATAAATTAATTCTAGTTGCGCGCACCCTCCTGTGATTAACTTCCAAATCTGCAGATTGCCGAGAATGAAAACTTCACTTTTTTCTATCAGATACAGGGAACTAAGCTGTTTTTCCAGCATTTTCTGATTGTCACTCGCAACAATGTCTGTATATTTCTATTGAAATAGTTGTATTATTGCTGGCGGCAATCTCTGATAGAAGGAAGCATGTCTTTAAACTCTGCGGATTGACTGTAGATTCTAGGTGTCTTGTCGTACAAGATGGTTTACTTTGAGGCGAGGATGCAAGTCGACCTGGTTCCTTTCCTTTTCCAAAATCATGTGCCCTGGCTCTGGTGAGTTCTTTGGCTGTCTTCAGCTTTTAAATGTTCAGTATTGCTTTTGCTTTGTGCAAAAAAATAAATATATATATCTCCAGCAACACAAACAATTGAATGGCAGTGATGAAGAGGGGAAAAAGTATTGATTTTCCCTGTATGGTTCAGCAAAGTTGCTGTACACACTGATGTGCTCTGGCAATTCTGTATTTGATATAGTGACCTAAAGTATTGAGGATCAGGGTAGAGTTGGGATGAACGGGTCAGCTATAGCTTTAGTAATGTTAAGGGTGTGTGAGAAAGAGAATACATCTGTAATAAAACCTTGTCTTAAGTCATCTCTTTTCCTTGAATGATGCCTTAATACAGGAATTGAGGGTGTACCCGGTAGGAGGTGCTCCTTTACTTGCATTTCAGGTGTAAATCTAGTACATGACACAATTAGCAAGAGCCCTTCATCAAACACACATGGGGAGAGGGAAAGAGAGGTATTGGTTGTGCTTCTGTGCAGAGTGAGTTTACTTGTATTGCAGGCGTTGGATGTCTGGCCAATGGCTGGATTATCTATTGCTTCATGCACAGAAGACTGATGGCATTTCTGGCCCATTTTTACAAAGCTTCTGGAGCTCATGGGTGCCTTTTTTTTGAGATTCTAGTTTAATTCTGTGCAGGTGACTGCTTCATTGCTTACCAAGCGGATGTTTAATTTTCCACTTGTGTGAAGTGATTTGTCAACTGGAACCGTAGGTTTCATATTTTAACCTGAGCTTAAAGTTCGACACCCACAGAACACCTCTCTCTCTCTCTCTCTCTCTCTCTCTCTCTCTCTCTCTCTCTCTCTCTCTCTCTCTCTCTCTCTCTCTCTTCCCCACCCCCCCCCCCCCCCGTGCGCTCTCTCTCTCTCTCTCTCTCCCTCCCCTCTCTCTCTCCCCACTCTCAGTAATGACCCAGGCTTGTTTTATGGAGGGTCATTCTAACAAATTTGCATCTACAGTGCTTGTAAGTTACAGGTCTCTTGCACTGTTCCAGTAAGCCCTGGGGAGAGAGTGGTCGGGGAGCGTTGACTGTAGGAAGTGTGGGATCTAGTCTATCAGCATGGAAGCATTGCTGTACAAACTTCAGCAGCAGTGATGTATGATGTGAATATTCCTTTAACTTCATTCCTATTTTTGGAGGGAGAAGTGTTAACTCTGTGCCGTCTGGAGGAAGATTCTGTTCCATCGTTTGCATCTCGCTTAGCACAATCTGAAGTAACTCTTCACTTCCATTCTGAAACACTGCACACAGTTGCTGATGATTATTTTGAAGGTGATAAGAAAGGTCCTGTGACCCCCTTCTTCCCCCCCCCAAAAAATGAAGTGAACCACCTTCTGTAATCATCTCCCTCCCACCCCTTTGCCCACAGCCAGTTGATTCTGGGGTGGTTGCTTGGGACTGGGGGCTTAGTGTCTGGCTGTTGAAACAAAGCACGGGGAGCAGTTTGGAGCAACATGCTGCAAACTTTCTGCTGATTGGCGAGCCCCTCTGTAAAGGATAGCAAAATACCGCAGATGCTGGAAATCTGAAATAACAGCAGAAAATGCTGGAAAAACTCAGCAGGCCAGGCAACATCCGTGGAGAGAAATTAGAATCGACGTTTCGGGTCTAACCCTTTTTCAAAACTTCTTGTAGAAGGGTTGTCAGATGAGTTCATTTGGATTTCTTTTCACTATGTTAACAGTCCAGCACCATCATTGTTTTCTTTTAGTTTCTGTCTCTTTCTTTCCCCCCCCCCCCCCCTCCTTAATTGTACCAATAACTTTTTTTGTTTTTTACTTCCCCCCCCCCCCCCCCATGCTAAATTATGAACCCAATCTCAAAATGTTCATTGTGTACTGTATATGATTACCTCTGTATAAGACACCTCCTTCCCCCTTGCTTTCCAGTCCAAGAGAAATCTGAGCCATATATGACTTCTTTCTACCCCACCCCCCACAAAAGAATCAATTACTGCAGCTCCCCAAAAAACACAACATTTGGATTTTCGTGCATGCTGAGTGAGCACTGCACACAGACGGGAGCAGGAGCCCGAGAGAAGTGGATGGTGCCTCGACTAACGCACCCCCCAAGTGAGCCGTGGTACCGTCCATTAATGACTGGTGGGTGAGACGATCGTCGTCTCTCTGCCCACACACACACCCCAAACAACTGTGACCTGAGTTTCTAGTCTTGTGCATGACTCTATTGAGTGCCTGTATACAGAGACCAGCCACACCTACGCAGTGTCCAGATTGATCTGATGAGGGGTATTCAGCTATCGATCAGTTATTGTGGCTGTAGGATCTTTCAGTTGATGCCACACATCCTCCAGACTCCCAGGGGATTATTTGTGGGATTGTGACTTTATCTTGGGGTTCTGTTTTTAGTTAAATCCCCATCTGACCTAGCTTGTCTTTATTTGCGCCCTGGAGTGACTTCTGTACAGTTAGGTGGCCTTGGGCTGTTTGATGCTTAATGTTTCTACTCTGAAACCACACATCTCTGCTTTGCGCCATTGTGTGTTTGCCTGGCCTGGCCATCAAACAGTATCATAGTGCTTGTGATGAGTCAAACCACCATTAGTCTATTAAGGGCTGTCTGATTTAGACTCTGTTTGACCTCTTAACCCATGCCAATGGGAAGGGGAAAATATATAACATTTATATTCAGACAAGCCTGAAACTAGACATTGGCACCCATTCGGATCCACGAAGCTCTGCTCAATATATAGAGAATACTTCTTGTGTGATGGTCAGTTATTGGAGTTCTGCAGTGTGGAGCTCTCGAACTATATAGGCCCGAGTGAGTCGTTGACTGTGCACAGCTGAAGGAACACTCGCAGTGTATTGTCAGGTTTATTGGAGTGAACGATTGCTGAATCTTGGCACAATGTGTGCAGCTTGTAATTCTACAAGGTGTGCGAACTCTTGTGCCAGCAATCCTGTGTCAGTGTGATCCCTAATTGAGTATTACAGAGCAGGCATGACTTCAACAACTGTAGCCTTGACCTCCTCGATTAGGCAGCTTTTGTAGAATATTTCTACAGTAAAAAGGATTTAAACAAAATTTAGAATGGGTAAGGGTTTAATGTGATAAATTATCACAGCGATGGCTGACGGCAAGGATAATTGATCCGCGATTAGCTGGGCAGGCGGCAGTGTAACTGGTGAAACTTGAATGGAACAGTTCAGAGTTACTAATGTGAATCCCATTTGAAAGTTTGAGATTATCCTCCCCTAATTGGTTCCTTTTTTTGTCGTCCTTGCAGCTGGGGTTGTGAGTAAGCGAGCTATGAACAAATACTTTGAGAATTGTAACTTGCCTGTCGAACTGGACTCTGGCAAGACCGCCCTTGTAAATGTTTTCCCTGCACAGTTGGTGCAATGCATCGGGTAGAATTGTTATTCTGCATTTGGACTTTTGTGGTTTAAAATCTCCTCCTACTCTACAAATGAGGCGCCTTATTGACCCTGAACTATTCTGGTTATCCCATTTACAGCCATCCTGATCCAACCCTTGCTAGAGGATTTTACCAACATGTAGTTTAGTGTTTTAGTGTAATCTAGAAAATGTTTCTGTAGAATGGGTAGGCCTTTGTTCATCTGTGTTGTGTGTAGATTTTATTACAGCGACATGAGATTGTTAGACCATGTTAGAAAAATCATAATCCTGTAATACATGAATTATCAAATAAAACACTAATATGACGTGGTTTGTGAGTGATCTTTGATTTTTACCCCTCCCCTGCTAACTCCAAATGGGAGAATACAATGTTCTTGGGAGGGTCTCTTCTATAGCTGTTGTTGATGCTGATCCGTGATCAGCCATAAGCTATGTCTCTGCAAACCAAGATCACTTGTGGCCTGCATTTTCCAAAGGATGACTAAGTCGCCTCCAGCGTGTAGTATTTGAGTACTAGCCCACCAGAGACTAGTGATGTCAAAACAGCCACTGATATTTGAAACTTGTGCCCTTATGATTAGAGCCACAACTGATGGCTGAGATGAGTAAATAGGCTTATCCTGTGGTACTGAGCTTCACGGGCCAGGATGGTTTGCAGGTTCAATCACTGCTCAGCCATAGTTCCAGAATAGACAAATGGGTGGCTCCAGTGTCCCTGGGTGAGAGAAATTGGCCATGGTTTCCAGGATTTCTATTCAATGACCTCTGCTGTAAAGTGGACACTAAGGGGTAGATTTTCCCGAACCTGTCGGGGAAGAAGGTGGGACTTCCCCTTTCGGGTTTTTGACCCGCCTACTTCGTCCGGCCAGTCCGTGTGATTTTTTTTCCCTTGATTGACCTTGTTGAGCCCGCCCAGCGGGCCAATTAAGAGCCACCCGGCAACAGGTGACGTCACAGACAGCAATTTCATCTGTCAAGCGTTTTTGACAAATGAAATATCAGTGTTTCACAGCTGTTTGACGCTGTGAAACACTGACAGCCTGAGTTCTAACCTGAGTCATTCTGCGCAGACTCCGTTAGAACTCTCACCGGCACTCAAAGCTGAAGGCTGTCACTTTTCACAGATCGCAGCCGTTCAGCTTTAAGTGCCGGCTGAGTGATGGGCTCCCGGTGCCTACAGGAAGAAAGGCTGTTAAGGAAAGTACAGGTAAGTTAAAGTTCTTTACACACTTTAGACACACCAAACACACTTGCCTTTACACTCATGCACCCATCACTCACCTGAGCACCGACATCGCGACCCCTCCAACTCCTTCAACCTGACGGCCTGCCTGCTCTAACCTGGCGTGGTTTGGAGCCGTTGGGAAATCCACACGAAACCCCTCAAAATAGGGATTGGGCTAAAAACTGCCTGTTAACTACCTGTTAACAGGCAGTTAATTAGCACTAATCCCTTCCCGCCTGGTTTCGACGGGTCCCAGTGCAGGGCGGGTACCCGCTGCCCCTGAAACTTATGTGGGGCGGGATGGTGTCAGGACCCCCAAATTCGGGATTTCCCCCCCACACGCCTGAAACCCCGCCTGACGGCTCCACGAAAATCTAGCTCTAAGTGAGGACAGGGTAAAACTTTCCCCCATGGTAAACCTTCACTGTCTAGCCTCACGTGCTGTTACCACTGGGAAGTATCCCAGTATGAGTTGGTGCCCTAAGGAGATGAGACTGATGCACAGTAACAGAGCATACAATTTACTCATGTATGCCTTGTGCAGCAAATCTGTATTCCGTTTCACCCAAATATGGAGCTCCTGTACTCTGCTAGATCCCCCATTGCAGAGGACAGTGCTGTGCCAGTTGGAAAAAGGGGGATTCAGTGCATGGTCCATGGGCCAAGTACTGCCCACGGGCTCCCTTGTGATACAGTGGGCACACCGCTCACCACCTTTTTCTTCTGAACTTGTGCACATAGCTGATTTCAACTTGAGCTCTTTAAATGCTTGACCTGCAGAAGACTGCTCCCTGATTGATGGATTTTGAGGGATCAGGACCTGCATGTACAAAACTGGTGGTGTGGATTCATCTGAACAGAAAACTAACAAACAAGTAAGCTTACTCGATTGTGTGAACTGAATAGAGACCCAGCTCGGGCAGTTCAGGCTGAGAAACCAGTCTGCAATTTCAGTGAGATCTGGAAATTCTCAGAAGCCATTTTGTCAATTTAGTGAGTATGTCGGACTGTTGTGGCGACTTGTGACCGGACTTTGATTCGCACTTCAGCAATAATCAGATCCCAGCACTGCCAACTTCACAACCTCCTTTCAAGGCTATGCTGCTGGAACTAGTGCTTTCCCAGACACTCCCATCACAAGGCTATGGCAGTATAGTACTGTAGTTTGATACTGGACTAGCAACCCAGAGATTGAGTTCAAATCCCACTGTAGCATGGTGTGAAATAGAATTTAATCATTTGTGAGCTGTCACATTGTTCTTTTAATAAAAAAAACTTACCTAGTCTGTGTTTGTTTCTTTAATATCCTCTGAAGTAGCAGAAGAGGCAGGCCACCATCACCACCTCTGTGTAGGTAGGGATGAGCAATAACACGGTTGACCATATTCTGTGAACCTTTTTTTTGTAAAGGCCCCTAGTCACATATGGAACACAAATTGGCCTTCCTTAACAACAGAGTTTCATTTTCACATGACTGAGTGTCAGTATTTTAGTCATATGAGACTTGAGCACAAAGTCTAGGCTGACACTCGCAGTGCTTTGCTGAGGTGTCATCTTTCGGATGAGACGTTAAACTGAGGCCCCGTCTGCTCTCTCGGGTGGATGTAAAAGATTCCATGGCACTATTTCGAAGAAGAGCACGGGAGTTATCCCCAGTGTCCCAGCCAATATTTATCCCTCAATCAACATCGCTAAAAACAGATTATCTGGTCATTATCACGTTGCTGGTTGTAGGAACTTGCTGTATGCAAATTGGCTGCCGCGTTTCCTACATTACAACAGCGACTACACTTCAAAAGTACTTCATTGGCTGTAAAGTGCTTTGAGATGGCCTGAGGTCATGAAAGGTGCTAT
>NW_028226219.1:0-60223 GCF_052327205.1 Somniosus microcephalus | reverse complement strand
GGGCTCACGGGGATCGGGGACTGGGGCTCACAGGGATCGGGGACTGGGGCTCACGGGGATCGGGGACTGGGGCTCACCGGGATCGGGTACTGGGGCTCACCGGGATCGGGGACTGCGGCTCACGGGGATCGGGGACTGGGGCTCACGGGGATCGGGGACTGGGGCTCACGGGGATCGGGGACTGGGGCTCACGGGGATCGGGGGCTGGGGCTCACGGGGATCGGGGACTGGGGCTCACGGGGATCGGGGACTGGGGCTCACGGGGACTGGGGCTCACGGGGATCGGGGACTGGGGCTCACGGGGACTGGGGCTCACGGGGATCGGGGACTCACGGGGATCGGGGACTGGGGCTCACGGGGATCGGGGACTGGGGCTCATGGATCGGGGGCTGGGGCTCACGGGGACTGGGGCTCACGGGGATCGGGGACTGGGGCTCACGGGGATCGGGGACTGGGGCTCACGGGGACTGGGGCTCACGGGGATCGGGGACTGGGGCTCACGGGGATCGGGGACTGGGGCTCACGGGGATCGGGGACTGGGGCTCACGGGGATCGGGGACTGGGGCTCACGGGGTTCGGGGACTGGGGCTCACGGGGATCGGGGGCTGGGGCTCACGGGGATCGGGGGCTGGGGCTCACGGGGATCTGGGGCTCACGGGGACTGGGGCTCACGGGGATCGGGGACTGGGGCTCACGGGGATCGGGGACTGGGGCTCACGGGGATGGGGGACTGGGGCTCACGGGGATCGGGGACTGGGGCTCACGGGGATCGGGGACTGGGGCTCACGGGAATCGGGGACTGGGGCTCACTGGGATCGGGGACTGGGGCTCACGGGGATCGGGGACTGGGGCTCACGGGGATCGGGGACTGGGGCTCACGGGTTCGGGGGCTGGGGCTCACGGGGATCGGGGACTGGGGCTCGCGGGGATCGGGGACTGGGTCTCACGGGGACTGGGGCTCACGGGGATCGGGGGCTGGTGATCGGGGGCTGGGGCTCACGGGGATCGGGGACTGGGGCTCACGGGGATCGGGGACTGGGGCTCACGGGGATCGGGGACTGGGGCTCACGGGGATCGGGGACTGGGGCTCACGGGGATCGGGGACTGGGGCGATCGGGGACTGGGGCTCACGGGGATCGGGGGCTGGGGCTCACGGGGATCGGGGGCTGGGGCTCACGGGGATCGGGGACTGGGGCTCACGGGGACTGGGGCTCACGGGGATCGGGGACTGGGGCTCACGGCGATCGGGGACTGGGGCTCACGGGGATCGAGGACTGGGGCTCACGGGGATCGGGGACGGGCTCACGGGGATCGGGGACTGGGGCTCACGGGGATCGGGGACTGGGGCTCACGGGGATCGGGGACTGGGGCTCACGGGGATCGGGGACTGGGGCTCAAGGGGATCGGGGGCTGGGGCTCACGGGGATCGGGGCTCACGGGGATCGGGGGCTGGGGCTCACGGGGATCGGGGACTGGGGCTCACGGGGATCGGGGACTGGGGCTCACGGGGATCGGGGACTGGGGCTCACGGGGATCGGGGACTGGGGCGATCGGGGACTGGGGCGATCGGGGACTGGGGCTCACGGGGATCGGGGGCTGGGGCTCACGGGGATCGGGGGCTGGGGCTCACGGGGATCGGGGACTGGGGCTCACGGGGACTGGGGCTCACGGGGATCGGGGACTGGGGCTCACGGGGATCGGGGACTGGGGCTCACGGCGATCGGGGACTGGGGCTCACGGGGATCGAGGACTGGGGCTCACGGGGATCGGGGACGGGCTCACGGGGATCGGGGACTGGGGCTCACGGGGATCGGGGACTGGGGCTCACGGGGATCGGGGACTGGGGCTCAAGGGGATCGGGGGCTGGGGCTCACGGGGATCGGGGGCTGGGGCTCACGGGGATCAGGGACTGGGGCTCACGGGGACTGGGGCTCACGGGGATCGGGGACTGGGGCTCACGGGGATCGGGGGCTGGGGCTCACGGGGATCGGGGGCTGGGGCTCACGGGGATCGGGGACTGGGGATCGGGGACTGGGGCTCACGGCGATCGGGGACTGGGGCTCACGGGGATCGGGGACTGGGGCTCACGGGGATCGGGGACTGGGGCTCACGGGGATCGGGGACTGGGGCTCACGGGGATCGGGGACTGGGGCTCACGGGGACTGGGGCTCACCGGGATCGGGGACTGGGGCGATCGGGGATCGGGGACTGGGGCTCTCGGGGACTGGGGCTCACGGGGACTGGGGCTCACGGGGATCGGGGACTGGGGCTCACGGGGATCGGGGACTGGGGCTCACGGGGATCGGGGACTGGGGTTCACGGGGATCGGGGACTGGGGCTCACGGGGATCGGGGACTGGGGCTCACGGGGATCGGGGACTGGGGCTCACGGGGATCGGGGACTGGGGCTCACGGGGATCGCGGGCTGGGGCTCACGGGGATCGGGGACTGGGGCTCACGGGGATCGGGGACTGGGGCTCACGGGGATCGTGGACTGGGGCTCACGGGGATCGGGGACTGGGGCTCACGGGGATCGGGGACTGGGGCTCACGGGGATCGGGGACTGGGGCTCACGGGGATCGGGGGCTGGGGCTCACGGGGATCGGGGACTGGGGCTCACGGATCGGGGGCTGGGACTCAAGGGGACTGGGGCTCACGGGGATCGGGGACTGGGGCTCACGGGGATCGGGGACTGGGGCTCACGGGGATCGGGGACTGGGGATCGGGGGCTGGGGCTCACGGGGATCGGGGGCTGCGGCTCACGGGGATCGGGGGCTCACGGGGATCGGGCACTGTGGCTCACGGGGACTGGGGCTCACGGGGATCGGGGACTGGGGCTCACGGGGATCGGGGACTGGGGCTCACGGGGATCGGGGACTGGGGCTCACGGGGACTGGGGCTCACGGGGATCGGGGACTGGGGCGATCGGGGACTGGGGCGATCGGAGACTGGGTCTCACGGGGATCGGGGACTGGGGCTCACGGGGACTGTGGCTCACGGGGATCGGGGACTGGGGCTCACGGGGATCGGGGACTGGGGCTCACGGGGACCGGGGACTGGGGCTCACGGGGATCGGGGACTGGGGCTCACGGGGATCGGGGACTGGGGCTCACGGGGATCGGGGACTGGGGCTCACGGGAATCGGGGACTGGGGCTCACTGGGATCGGGGACTGGGGCTCACGGGGATCGGGGACTGGGGCTCACGGGGATCGGGGACTGGGGCTCACGGGTTCGGGGGCTGGGGCTCACGGGGATCGGGGACTGGGGCTCGCGGGGATCGGGGACTGGGTCTCACGGGGACTGGGGCTCACGGGGATCGGGGGCTGGTGATCGGGGGCTGGGGCTCACGGGGATCGGGGACTGGGGCTCACGGGGATCGGGGACTGGGGCTCACGGGGATCGGGGACTGGGGCTCACGGGGATCGGGGACTGGGGCGATCGGGGACTGGGGCTCACGGGGATCGGGGGCTGGGGCTCACGGGGATCGGGGGCTGGGGCTCACGGGGATCGGGGACTGGGGCTCACGGGGACTGGGGCTCACGGGGATCGGGGACTGGGGCTCACGGCGATCGGGGACTGGGGCTCACGGGGATCGAGGACTGGGGCTCACGGGGATCGGGGACGGGCTCACGGGGATCGGGGACTGGGGCTCACGGGGATCGGGGACTGGGGCTCACGGGGATCGGGGACTGGGGCTCACGGGGATCGGGGACTGGGGCTCAAGGGGATCGGGGGCTGGGGCTCACGGGGATCGGGGCTCACGGGGATCGGGGGCTGGGGCTCACGGGGATCGGGGACTGGGGCTCACGGGGATCGGGGACTGGGGCTCACGGGGATCGGGGACTGGGGCTCACGGGGATCGGGGACTGGGGCGATCGGGGACTGGGGCGATCGGGGACTGGGGCTCACGGGGATCGGGGGCTGGGGCTCACGGGGATCGGGGGCTGGGGCTCACGGGGATCGGGGACTGGGGCTCACGGGGACTGGGGCTCACGGGGATCGGGGACTGGGGCTCACGGGGATCGGGGACTGGGGCTCACGGCGATCGGGGACTGGGGCTCACGGGGATCGAGGACTGGGGCTCACGGGGATCGGGGACGGGCTCACGGGGATCGGGGACTGGGGCTCACGGGGATCGGGGACTGGGGCTCACGGGGATCGGGGACTGGGGCTCACGGGGATCGGGGACTGGGGCTCAAGGGGATCGGGGGCTGGGGCTCACGGGGATCGGGGGCTGGGGCTCACGGGGATCAGGGACTGGGGCTCACGGGGACTGGGGCTCACGGGGATCGGGGACTGGGGCTCACGGGGATCGGGGGCTGGGGCTCACGGGGATCGGGGGCTGGGGCTCACGGGGATCGGGGACTGGGGATCGGGGACTGGGGCTCACGGCGATCGGGGACTGGGGCTCACGGGGATCGGGGACTGGGGCTCACGGGGATCGGGGACTGGGGCTCACGGGGATCGGGGACTGGGGCTCACGGGGATCGGGGACTGGGGCTCACGGGGACTGGGGCTCACCGTGATCGGGGACTGGGGCGATCGGGGATCGGGGACTGGGGCTCTCGGGGACTGGGGCTCACGGGGACTGGGGCTCACGGGGATCGGGGACTGGGGCTCACGGGGATCGGGGACTGGGGCTCACGGGGATCGGGGACTGGGGCTCACGGGGATCGGGGACTGGGGCTCACGGGGATCGGGGACTGGGGCTCACGGGGATCGGGGACTGGGGCTCACGGGGATCGGGGACTGGGGCTCACGGGGATCGCGGGCTGGGGCTCACGGGGATCGGGGACTGGGGCTCACGGGGATCGGGGACTGGGGCTCACGGGGATCGTGGACTGGGGCTCACGGGGATCGGGGACTGGGGCTCACGGGGATCGGGGACTGGGGCTCACGGGGATCGGGGACTGGGGCTCACGGGGATCGGGGGCTGGGGCTCACGGGGATCGGGGACTGGGGCTCACGGATCGGGGGCTGGGACTCACGGGGACTGGGGCTCACGGGGATCGGGGACTGGGGCTCACGGGGATCGGGGACTGGGGCTCACGGGGATCGGGGACTGGGGATCGGGGGCTGGGGCTCACGGGGATCGGGGGCTGCGGCTCACGGGGATCGGGGGCTCACGGGGATCGGGCACTGTGGCTCACGGGGACTGGGGCTCACGGGGATCGGGGACTGGGGCTCACGGGGATCGGGGACTGGGGCTCACGGGGATCGGGGACTGGGGCTCACGGGGACTGGGGCTCACGGGGATCGGGGACTGGGGCGATCGGGGACTGGGGCGATCGGAGACTGGGTCTCACGGGGATCGGGGACTGGGGCTCACGGGGACTGTGGCTCACGGGGATCGGGGACTGGGGCTCACGGGGATCGGGGACTGGGGCTCACGGGGACCGGGGACTGGGGCTCACGGGGATCGGGGACTGGGGCTCACGGGGATCGGGGACTGGGGCTCACGGGGATCGGGGACTGGGGACCGGGGGCTGGGGCTCACGGGGATCGGGGACTGGGGCTCACAGGGATCGGGGACTGGGGCTCTCGGGGACTGGGGCTCACGGGGATCGGGGACTGGGGCTCACGGGGATCGGGGACTGGGGCTCATGGGGACTGGGGCTCACGGGGATCGGGGACTGGAGCGATCGGGGACTGGGGCTCACGGGGATCGGGGACTGGGGCTCACGGGGATCGGGGACTGGGGCTCACGGGGACTGGGGGCTGGGGCTCACGGGGATTGGGGCTCTCGGGGACTGGGGCTCACGGGGATCGGGGATGGGCTCACGGGGATCGGGGACTGGGGCTCACGGGGATCGGGGGCTGGGGCTCACGGGGCTCGGGGGCTGGGGCTCACGGGGATCGGGGACTGGGGCTCACGGGGATCGGGGACTGAGGCTCACGGGGATCGGGGACTGGGGCTCACGGGGATCGGGGACTGGGGCTCACGGGGATCGGGGACTGGGGCTCACGGGGATCGGGGGCTGCGGATCGGGGGCTGCGGATCGGGGGCTGGGGATCGGGGACTGGGGCTCACGGGGATCGGGGACTGGGGCTCACGGGGACTGGGGGCTGGGGCTCACGGGGATCGGGGACTGGGGCTCACGGGGATCGGGGGCTGGGGCTCACGGGGATCGGGGGCTGGGGCTCACGGATCGGGGACTGGGGCTCATGGGGATCGGGGACTGGGGTTCACGGGGATCGGGGACTGGGGCTCACGGGGACTGGGGCTCACGGGGATCGGGGACTGGCGCGATCGGGGATCGGGGGCTGGGGCTCACGGGGATCGGGGACTGGGGCTCACGGGGATCGGGGACTGGGGCTCACGGGGATCGGGGACTGGGGCTCACGGGGATCGGGGACTGGGGCTCACGGGGATCGGGGACTGGGGCTCACGGGGATCGGGGACTGGGGCTCATGGGGACTGGGGCTCACGGGGATCGGGGACTGGAGCGATCGGGGACTGGGGCTCACGGGGATCACGGACTGGGGCTCACGGGGACTGGGGGCTGGGGCTCACGGGGACTGGGGCACTCGGGGACTGGGGCTCACGGGGATCGGGGATGGGCTCACGGGGATCGGGGTCTGGGGCTCACGGGGATCGGGGGCTGGGGCTCACGGGGCTCGGGGGCTGGGGCTCACGGGGATCGGGGACTGAGGCTCACGGGGATCGGGGACTGGGGCGATCGGGGACTGGAGCTCACGGGGATCGGGGACTGGGGCTCACGGGGATCGGGGGCTGCGGATCGGGGGCTGCGGATCGGGGGCTGGGGATCGGGGACTGGGGCTCACGGGGATCGGGGACTGGGGCTCACGGGGACTGGGGGCTGGGGCTCACGGGGATCGGGGACTGGGGCTCACGGGGATCGGGGGCTGGGGCTCACGGGGATCGGGGGCTGGGGCTCACGGATCGGGGACTGGGGCTCATGGGGATCGGGGACTGGGGTTCACGGGGATCGGGGACTGGGGCTCACGGGGATCGGGGACTGGGGCTCACGGGGATCGGGGACTGGGGCTCACGGGGATCGGGGACTGGGGCTCACGGGGATCGGGGGCTGGGGCTCACGGGGATCGGGGACTGGGGCTCACGGGAATCGGGGCTGTGGCTCACGGGGATCGGGGACTGGGGCTCACCGGGATCGGGGACTGGAGCTCACGGGGATCGGGGACTGGGGCTCACGGGGATCGGGGACTGGGGCTCACGGGGATCGGGGACTGGGGCTCACGGGGATCGGGGACTGGGGCTCACGGGGATCGGGGACTGGGGCTCACGGGGATCGGGGGCTGGGGCTCACGGGGATCGGGGGCTGGGGCTCACGGGGATCGGGGACTGGGGCTCACGGGGATCGGGGACTGGGGCTCACGGGGATCGGGGACTGGGGCTCACGGGGATCGGGGACTGGGGCTCACGGGAATCGGGGACTGGGGCTCACGGGGATCGGGGGCTGCGGATCGGGGGCTGCGGATCGGGGGCTGGGGATCGGGGACTGGGGCTCACGGGGATCGGGGACTTGGGCTCACGGGGACTGGGGGCTGGGGCTCACGGGGATCGGGGGCTGGGGCTCACGGATCGGGGACTGGGGCTCATGGGGATCGGGGACTGGGGCTCACGGGAATCGGGGCTGTGGCTCACGGGGATCGGGGACTGGGGCTCACCGGGATCGGGGACTGGGGCTCACGGGAATCGGGGCTGGGGCTCACGGGGACTGGGGCTCACGGGGTTCGGGGACTGGGGCTCACGGGGATCGGGGGCTGGGGCTCACGGGGCTCGGGGGCTGGGGCTCACGGGGATCGGGGACTGGGGTTCACGGGGATCGGGGACTGGGGCTCACGGGGATCGGGGACTGGGGCTCACGGGGATCGGGGACTGGGGCTCACGGGGATCGGGGACTGGGGCTCACGGGGATCGGGGGCTGGGGCTCACGGGGATCGGGGACTGGGGCTCACGGGGATCGGGGGCTGGGGCTCACGGGGATCGGGGACTGGGGCTCACGGGGATCGGGGACTGGGGCTCACGGGAATCGGGGCTGTGGCTCACGGGGATCGGGGACTGGGGCTCACCGGAATCGGGGACTGGGGCTCACGGGGATCGGGGACTGGGGCTCACGGGGATCGGGGACTGGGGCTCACGGGGATCGGAGACTGGGGCTCACGGGGATCGGGGACTGGGGCTCACGGGGATCGGGGGCTGGGGCTCACGGGGATCGGGGGCTGGGGCGATCGGGGGCTGGGGCTCACGGGGATCGGGGACTGGGGCTCACGGGGATCGGGGACTGGGGCTCACGGGGATCGGGGGCTGCGGATCGGGGGCTGCGGATCGGGGGCTGCGGATCGGGGGCTGCGGATCGGGGGCTGGGGATCGGGGACTGGGGATCGGGGACTGGGGCTCACGGGGACTGGGGGCTGGGGCTCACGGGGATCGGGGACTGGGGCGATCGGGGACTGGGGCTCACGGGGATCGGGGACTGGGGCTCACGGGGATCGGGGGCTGCGGATCGGGGGCTGCGGATCGGGGGCTGGGGATCGGGGACTGGGGCTCACGGGGAACGGGGACTGGGGCTCACGGGGGCTGGGGCTCACGGGGATCGGGGACTGGGGCTCACGGGGATCGGGGGCTGGGGCTCACGGGGATCGGGGGCTGGGGCTCACGGATCGGGGACTGCGGCTCATGGGGATCGGGGACTGGGGTTCACGGGGATCGGGGACTGGGGCTCACGGGGATCGGGGACTGGGGCTCACGGGGATCGGGGACTGGGGCTCACGGGGATCGGGGACTGGGGCTCACGGGGATCGGGGGCTGGGGCTCACGGGGATCGGGGACTGGGGCTCACGGGGATCGGGGACTGGGGCTCACGGGAATCGGGGCTGTGGCTCACGGGGATCGGGGACTGGGGCTCACCGGGATCGGGGACTGGGGCTCACGGGGATCGGGGACTGGGGCTCACGGGGATCGGGGACTGGGGCTCACGGGGATCGGGGACTGGGGCTCACGGGGATCGGGGACTGGGGCTCACGGGGATCGGGGACTGGGGCTCACGGGGATCGGGGGCTGGGGCTCACGGGGATCGGGGGCTGGGGCTCACGGGGATCGGGGACTGGGGCTCACGGGGATCGGGGACTGGGGCTCACGGGGATCGGGGACTGGGGCTCACGGGGATCGGGGGCTGCGGATCGGGGGCTGCGGATCGGGGGCTGCGGATCGGGGGCTGCGGATCGGGGGCTGCGGATCGGGGGCTGCGGATCGGGGGCTGGGGATCGGGGACTGGGGCTCACGGGGATCGGGGACTGGGGCTCACGGGGATCGGGGGCTGGGGCTCACGGGGATCGGGGGCTGGGGCTCACGGGGATCGGGGACTGGGGCTCACGGGGATCGGGGGCTGGGGCTCACGGGGATCGGGGACTGGGGCTCACGGGGATCGGGGACTGGGGCTCACGGGAATCGGGGCTGTGGCTCACGGGGATCGGGGACTGGGGCTCACCGGAATCGGGGACTGGGGCTCACGGGGATCGGGGACTGGGGCTCACGGGGATCGGGGACTGGGGCTCACGGGGATCGGAGACTGGGGCTCACGGGGATCGGGGACTGGGGCTCACGGGGATCGGGGGCTGGGGCTCACGGGGATCGGGGGCTGGGGCGATCGGGGGCTGGGGCTCACGGGGATCGGGGACTGGGGCTCACGGGGATCGGGGACTGGGGCTCACGGGGATCGGGGGCTGCGGATCGGGGGCTGCGGATCGGGGGCTGCGGATCGGGGGCTGCGGATCGGGGGCTGGGGATCGGGGACTGGGGATCGGGGACTGGGGCTCACGGGGACTGGGGGCTGGGGCTCACGGGGATCGGGGACTGGGGCGATCGGGGACTGGGGCTCACGGGGATCGGGGACTGGGGCTCACGGGGATCGGGGGCTGCGGATCGGGGGCTGCGGATCGGGGGCTGGGGATCGGGGACTGGGGCTCACGGGGAACGGGGACTGGGGCTCACGGGGGCTGGGGCTCACGGGGATCGGGGACTGGGGCTCACGGGGATCGGGGGCTGGGGCTCACGGGGATCGGGGGCTGGGGCTCACGGATCGGGGACTGCGGCTCATGGGGATCGGGGACTGGGGTTCACGGGGATCGGGGACTGGGGCTCACGGGGATCGGGGACTGGGGCTCACGGGGATCGGGGACTGGGGCTCACGGGGATCGGGGACTGGGGCTCACGGG
Source organism: Somniosus microcephalus (assembly GCF_052327205.1). Classification (NCBI taxonomy): domain Eukaryota; kingdom Metazoa; phylum Chordata; class Chondrichthyes; order Squaliformes; family Somniosidae; genus Somniosus; species Somniosus microcephalus. The sequence goes on along the minus strand of NW_028226219.1, from coordinate 50,023 downwards.
GATCGGGGGCTGGGGCTCACGGGGATCGGGGACTGGGGCTCACGGGGATCGGGGACTGGGGCTCACGGGAATCGGGGCTGTGGCTCACGGGGATCGGGGACTGGGGCTCACCGGGATCGGGGACTGGGGCTCACGGGGATCGGGGACGGGGGCTCACGGGGATCGGGGACTGGGGCTCACGGGAATCGGGGCTGTGGCTCACGGGGATCGGGGACTGGGGCTCACCGGGATCGGGGACTGGAGCTCACGGGGATCGGGGACTGGGGCTCACGGGGATCGGGGACTGGGGCTCACGGGGATCGGGGACTGGGGCTCACGGGGATCGGGGACTGGGGCTCACGGGGATCGGGGACTGGGGCTCACGGGGATCGGGGGCTGGGGCTCACGGGGATCGGGGGCTGGGGCTCACGGGGATCGGGGACTGGGGCTCACGGGGATCGGGGACTGGGGCTCACGGGGATCGGGGACTGGGGCTCACGGGGATCGGGGACTGGGGCTCACGGGAATCGGGGACTGGGGCTCACGGGGATCGGGGGCTGCGGATCGGGGGCTGCGGATCGGGGGCTGGGGATCGGGGACTGGGGCTCACGGGGATCGGGGACTTGGGCTCACGGGGACTGGGGGCTGGGGCTCACGGGGATCGGGGGCTGGGGCTCACGGATCGGGGACTGGGGCTCATGGGGATCGGGGACTGGGGCTCACGGGAATCGGGGCTGTGGCTCACGGGGATCGGGGACTGGGGCTCACCGGGATCGGGGACTGGGGCTCACGGGAATCGGGGCTGGGGCTCACGGGGACTGGGGCTCACGGGGTTCGGGGACTGGGGCTCACGGGGATCGGGGGCTGGGGCTCACGGGGCTCGGGGGCTGGGGCTCACGGGGATCGGGGACTGGGGTTCACGGGGATCGGGGACTGGGGCTCACGGGGATCGGGGACTGGGGCTCACGGGGATCGGGGACTGGGGCTCACGGGGATCGGGGACTGGGGCTCACGGGGATCGGGGGCTGGGGCTCACGGGGATCGGGGACTGGGGCTCACGGGGATCGGGGGCTGGGGCTCACGGGGATCGGGGACTGGGGCTCACGGGGATCGGGGACTGGGGCTCACGGGAATCGGGGCTGTGGCTCACGGGGATCGGGGACTGGGGCTCACCGGAATCGGGGACTGGGGCTCACGGGGATCGGGGACTGGGGCTCACGGGGATCGGGGACTGGGGCTCACGGGGATCGGAGACTGGGGCTCACGGGGATCGGGGACTGGGGCTCACGGGGATCGGGGGCTGGGGCTCACGGGGATCGGGGGCTGGGGCGATCGGGGGCTGGGGCTCACGGGGATCGGGGACTGGGGCTCACGGGGATCGGGGACTGGGGCTCACGGGGATCGGGGGCTGCGGATCGGGGGCTGCGGATCGGGGGCTGCGGATCGGGGGCTGCGGATCGGGGGCTGGGGATCGGGGACTGGGGATCGGGGACTGGGGCTCACGGGGACTGGGGGCTGGGGCTCACGGGGATCGGGGACTGGGGCGATCGGGGACTGGGGCTCACGGGGATCGGGGACTGGGGCTCACGGGGATCGGGGGCTGCGGATCGGGGGCTGCGGATCGGGGGCTGGGGATCGGGGACTGGGGCTCACGGGGAACGGGGACTGGGGCTCACGGGGGCTGGGGCTCACGGGGATCGGGGACTGGGGCTCACGGGGATCGGGGGCTGGGGCTCACGGGGATCGGGGGCTGGGGCTCACGGATCGGGGACTGCGGCTCATGGGGATCGGGGACTGGGGTTCACGGGGATCGGGGACTGGGGCTCACGGGGATCGGGGACTGGGGCTCACGGGGATCGGGGACTGGGGCTCACGGGGATCGGGGACTGGGGCTCACGGGGATCGGGGGCTGGGGCTCACGGGGATCGGGGACTGGGGCTCACGGGGATCGGGGACTGGGGCTCACGGGAATCGGGGCTGTGGCTCACGGGGATCGGGGACTGGGGCTCACCGGGATCGGGGACTGGGGCTCACGGGGATCGGGGACTGGGGCTCACGGGGATCGGGGACTGGGGCTCACGGGGATCGGGGACTGGGGCTCACGGGGATCGGGGACTGGGGCTCACGGGGATCGGGGACTGGGGCTCACGGGGATCGGGGGCTGGGGCTCACGGGGATCGGGGGCTGGGGCTCACGGGGATCGGGGACTGGGGCTCACGGGGATCGGGGACTGGGGCTCACGGGGATCGGGGACTGGGGCTCACGGGGATCGGGGGCTGCGGATCGGGGGCTGCGGATCGGGGGCTGCGGATCGGGGGCTGCGGATCGGGGGCTGCGGATCGGGGGCTGCGGATCGGGGGCTGGGGATCGGGGACTGGGGCTCACGGGGATCGGGGACTGGGGCTCACGGGGATCGGGGGCTGGGGCTCACGGGGATCGGGGGCTGGGGCTCACGGGGATCGGGGACTGGGGCTCACGGGGATCGGGGGCTGGGGCTCACGGGGATCGGGGACTGGGGCTCACGGGGATCGGGGACTGGGGCTCACGGGAATCGGGGCTGTGGCTCACGGGGATCGGGGACTGGGGCTCACCGGAATCGGGGACTGGGGCTCACGGGGATCGGGGACTGGGGCTCACGGGGATCGGGGACTGGGGCTCACGGGGATCGGAGACTGGGGCTCACGGGGATCGGGGACTGGGGCTCACGGGGATCGGGGGCTGGGGCTCACGGGGATCGGGGGCTGGGGCGATCGGGGGCTGGGGCTCACGGGGATCGGGGACTGGGGCTCACGGGGATCGGGGACTGGGGCTCACGGGGATCGGGGGCTGCGGATCGGGGGCTGCGGATCGGGGGCTGCGGATCGGGGGCTGCGGATCGGGGGCTGGGGATCGGGGACTGGGGATCGGGGACTGGGGCTCACGGGGACTGGGGGCTGGGGCTCACGGGGATCGGGGACTGGGGCGATCGGGGACTGGGGCTCACGGGGATCGGGGACTGGGGCTCACGGGGATCGGGGGCTGCGGATCGGGGGCTGCGGATCGGGGGCTGGGGATCGGGGACTGGGGCTCACGGGGAACGGGGACTGGGGCTCACGGGGGCTGGGGCTCACGGGGATCGGGGACTGGGGCTCACGGGGATCGGGGGCTGGGGCTCACGGGGATCGGGGGCTGGGGCTCACGGATCGGGGACTGCGGCTCATGGGGATCGGGGACTGGGGTTCACGGGGATCGGGGACTGGGGCTCACGGGGATCGGGGACTGGGGCTCACGGGGATCGGGGACTGGGGCTCACGGGGATCGGGGACTGGGGCTCACGGGGATCGGGGGCTGGGGCTCACGGGGATCGGGGACTGGGGCTCACGGGGATCGGGGACTGGGGCTCACGGGAATCGGGGCTGTGGCTCACGGGGATCGGGGACTGGGGCTCACCGGGATCGGGGACTGGGGCTCACGGGGATCGGGGACGGGGGCTCACGGGGATCGGGGACTGGGGCTCACGGGGATCGGGGACTGGGGCTCACGGGGATCGGGGACTGGGGCTCACGGGGATCGGGGACTGGGGCTCACGGGGATCGGGGGCTGGGGCTCACGGGGATCGGGGGCTGGGGCTCACGGGGATCGGGGACTGGGGCTCACGGGGATCGGGGACTGGGGCTCACGGGGATCGGGGACTGGGGCTCACGGGGATCGGGGGCTGCGGATCGGGGGCTGCGGATCGGGGGCTGCGGATCGGGGGCTGCGGATCGGGGGCTGCGGATCGGGGGCTGCGGATCGGGGGCTGGGGATCGGGGACTGGGGCTCACGGGGATCGGGGACTGGGGCTCACGGGGATCGGGGGCTGGGGCTCACGGGGATCGGGGGCTGGGGCTCACGGGGATCGGGGGCTGGGGCTCACGGGGATCGGGGGCTGGGGCTCACGGGGATCGGGGACTGGGGCTCACGGGGATCGGGGACTGGGGCTCACGGCGATCGGGGACTGGGGCTCACGGGGATCGGGGACTGGGGCTCACGGGGATCGGGGACTGGGGCTCACGGGGATCGGGGACTGGGGCGATCGGGGACTGGGGCTCACGGGGACTGGGGCTCACGGGGATCGGGGACTGGGGCGATCGGGGATCGGGGACTGGGGCTCTCGGGGACTGGGGCTCTCGGGGACTGGGGCTCACGGGGACTGGGGCTCACGGGGATCGGGGACTGGGGCTCACGGGGATCGGGGACTGGGGCTCACGGGGATCGGGGACTGGGGCGATCGGGGATCGGGGACTGGGGCGATCGGGGACTGGGGCTCACGGGGACTGGGGCTCACGGGGATCGGGGACTGGGGCGATCGGGGACTGGGGCTCACGGGGACTGGGGCTCACGGGGATCGGGGACTGGGGCTCACGGGGATCGGGGACTGGGGCTCACGGGGATCGGGGACTGGGGCTCACGGGGATCGGGGACTGGGGCTCACGGGGATTGGGGGCTGGGGCTCACGGGGATCGGGGACTGGGGCGATCGGGGACTGGGGCTCACGGGGATCGGGGACTGGGGCTCACGGGGATCGGGGGCTGGGGCTCACGGGGATCGGGGGCTGGGGCTCACGGGGATCGGGGGCTGGGGCTCACGGGGATCGGGGGCTGGGGCTCACGGGGATCGGGGGCTCACGGGGATCGGGGACTGGGGCTCACGCGGATCGGGGACTGGGGCTCACGGATCGGGGGCTGGGGCTCACGGGGACTGGGGCTCACGGGGATCGGGGACTGGGGCTCACGGGGATCGGGGACTGGGGCTCACGGGGATCGGGGACTGGGGCTCACGGATCGGGGGCTGGGGCTCACGGGGACTGGGGCTCACTTGGATCGGGGACTGGGGTTAACGGGGATCGGGGACTGGGGCTCACGGGGATCGGGGGCTGGGGCTCACGGGGATCGGGGGCTGGGGCTCACGGATCGGGGACTGGGGCTCATGGGGATCGGGGACTGGGGTTCACGGGGATCGGGGACTGGGGCTCACGGGGACTGGGGCTCACGGGGATCGGGGACTGGGGCTCACGGGGATCGGGGACTGGGGATCGGGGGCTGGGGCTCACGGGGATCGGGGACTGGGGCTCACGGGGATCGGGGACTGGGGCTCACGGGGATCGGGGACTGGGGCTCACGGGGATCGGGGACTGGGGCTCACGGGGATCGGGGACTGGGGATCACGGGGATCGGGGACTGGGGCTCACGGGGATCGGGGACTGGGGCTCATGGGGACTGGGGCTCACGGGGATCGGGGACTGGAGCGATCGGGGACTGGGGCTCACGGGGATCGGGGACTGGGGCTCACGGGGATCGGGGACTGGGGCTCACGGGGACTGGGGGCTGGGGCTCACGGGGACTGGGGCTCTCGGGGACTGGGGCTCACGGGGATCGGGGATGGGCTCACGGGGACTGGGGCTCACGGGGATCGGGGGCTGGGGCTCACGGGGCTCGGGGGCTGGGGCTCACGGGGATCGGGGACTGGGGCTCACGGGGATCGGGGACTGAGGCTCACGGGGATCGGGGACTGGGGCTCACGGGGATCGGGGACTGGGGCTCACGGGGATCGGGGACTGGGGCTCACGGGGATCGGGGGCTGCGGATCGGGGGCTGCGGATCGGGGGCTGGGGATCGGGGACTGGGGCTCACGGGGATCGGGGACTGGGGCTCACGGGGACTGGGGGCTGGGGCTCACGGGGATCGGGGACTGGGGCTCACGGGGATCGGGGGCTGGGGCTCACGGGGATCGGGGGCTGGGGCTCACGGATCGGGGACTGGGGCTCATGGGGATCGGGGACTGGGGTTCACGGGGACTGGGGCTCACGGGGATCGGGGACTGGGGCTCACGGGGATCGGGGACTGGGGCTCACGGGGATCGGGGACTGGGGCTCACGGGGATCGGGGACTGGGGCTCACGGGGATCGGGGGCTGGGGCTCACGGGGATCGGGGACTGGGGCTCACGGGGATCGGGGACTGGGGCTCACGGGAATCGGGGCTGTGGCTCACGGGGATCGGGGACTGGGGCTCACCGGGATCGGGGACTGGGGCTCACGGGGATCGGGGACTGGGGCTCACGGGGATCGGGGACTGGGGCTCACGGGGATCGGGGACTGGGGCTCACGGGGATCGGGGACTGGGGCTCACGGGGATCGGGGGCTGGGGCTCACGGGGATCGGGGGCTGGGGCTCACGGGGATCCGGGACTGGGGCTCACGGGGACTGGGGCTCACGGGGATCGGGGACTGGGGCTCACGGGGATCGGTGGCTGCGGATCGGGGGCTGCGGATCGGGGGCTGCGGATCGGGGGCTGCGGATCGGGGGCTGCGGATCGGGGGCTGGGGATCGGGGGCTGGGGATCGGGGACTGGGGCTCACGGGGATCGGGGACTGGGGCTCACGGGGACTGGGGGCTGGGGCTCACGGGGATCGGGGACTGGGGCTCACGGGGATCGGGGACTGGGGCTCACGGGGATCGGGGGCTGGGGCTCACGGGGATCGGGGGCTGGGGCTCACGGATCGGGGACTGGGGCTCATGGGGATCGGGGACTGGGGCTCACGGGAATCGGGGCTGTGGCTCACGGGGATCGGGGACTGGGGCTCACCGGGATCGGGGACTGGGGCTCACGGGAATCGGGGCTGGGGCTCACGGGGACTGGGGCTCACGGGGTTCGGGGACTGGGGCTCACCGGGATCGGGGACTGAGGCTCACGGGGATCGGGAACTGGGGCTCACGGGGATCGGGGACTGGGGCTCACGGGGATCGGGGACTGGGGCTCACGGGGATCGGGGGCTGGGGCTCACGGGGATCGGAGGCTGGGGCTTACGGGGATCGGGGGCTGGGGCTCACGGGGATCGGGGACTGGGGCTCACGGGGATCGGGGACTGGGGCTCACGGGGATCGGGGACTGGGGCTCACGGCGATCGGGGACTGGGGCTCACGGGGATCGGGGACTGGGGCTCACGGGGATCGGGGACTGGGGCGATCGGGGACTGGGGCTCACGGGGACTGGGGCTCACGGGGATCGGGGACTGGGGCGATCGGGGATCGGGGACTGGGGCTCTCGGGGACTGGGGCTCACGGGGACTGGGGCTCACGGGGATCGGGGACTGGGGCTCACGGGGATCGGGGACTGGGGCTCACGGGGATCGGGGACTGGGGCTCACGGGGATCGGGGACTGGGGCTCACGGGGATCGGGGACTGGGGCTCACGGGGATCGGGGACTGGGGCTCACGGGGACTGGGGCTCACGGGGATCGGGGATGGGGCTCACGGGGATCGGGGACTGGGGCTCACGGGGATCGGGGACTGGGGCTCACGGGGATCGGGGACTGGGGCTCACGGGGATCGGGGACTGGGGCTCACGGGGATCGGGGGCTGGGGCTCACGGGTTCGGGGACTGGGGCGATCGGGGACTGGGGCGATCGGGGATCGGGGACTGGGGCTCACGGGGATCGGGGGCTGGGGCTCACGGGGATCGGGGGCTGGGGCTCACGGGGATCGGGGGCTGGGGCTCACGGGGATCGGGGGCTGGGGCTCACGGGGACTGGGGCTCACGGGGATCGGGGACTGGGGCTCACGCGGATCGGGGACTGGGGCTCACGGGGATCGGGCACTGGGCTCACGGGGATCGGGGACTGGGGCTCACGGGGATCGGGGACTGGGGCTCACGGGGACTGGGGCTCACGGGGATCGGGGACTGGGGATCGGGGGCTGGGGCTCACGGGGATCGGGGGCTGGGGCTCACGGGGATCGGGGGCTCACGGGGATCGGGGACTGGGGCTCACGGGGATCGGGGACTGGGGCTCACGCGGACTGGGGCTCACGGGGATCGGGGACTGGGGCGATCGGGGGCTGGGGCTCACGGGGATCGGGGACTGGGGCTCAAGGGGATCGGGGACTGGGGCTCACGGGGATCGGGGACTGGGGCTGACGGGGATCGGGGACTGGGGCTCATGGATCGGGGGCTGGGGCTCACGGGGACTGGGGCTCACGGGGATCGGGGACTGGGGTTAACGGGGATCGGGGACTGGGGCTCACGGGGATCGGGGACTGGGGCTCACGGGGATCGGGGACTGGGGCTCACGGGGATCGGGGACTGGGGCTCACGGGGATCGGGGACTGGGGCTCACGGGGATCGGGGACTGGGGCTCACGGGGATCGGGGACTGGGGCTCACGGGGATCGGGGGCTGGGGCTCACGGGGATCGGGGGCTGGGGCTCACGGGGATCGGGGACTGGGGCTCACGGCGATCGGGGACTGGGGCTCACGGGGATCGAGGACTGGGGCTCACGGGGATCGGGGACTGGGGCTCACGGGGATCGGGATCTGGGGCTCACGGGGATCGGGGACTGGGGCTCACGGGGACTGGGGCTCACGGCGATCGGGGACTGGGGCTCACGGGGATCGAGGACTGGGGCTCACGGGGATCGGGGACTGGGGCTCACGGGGATCGGGGACTGGGGCTCACGGGGATCGGGGACTGGGGCTCACGGGGATCGAGGACTGGGGCTCACGGGGATCGGGGACTGGGGCTCACGGGGATCGGGGACTGGGGCTCACGGGGATCGGGGACTGGGGCTCTCGGGGACTGGGGCTCACGGGGATCGGGGACTGGGGCTCACGGGGATCGGGGGCTGGGGCTCACGGGGATCGGGGGCTGGGGCTCACGGGGATCGGGGACTGGGGCTCACGGGGATCGGGGACTGGGGCTCACGGGGATCGGGGGCTGGGGCTCACGGGGATCGGGGGCTGGGGCTCACGGGGATCGGGGACTGGGGCTCACGGCGATCGGGGACTGGGGCTCACGGGGATCGGGGACTGGGGCTCACGGGGATCGGGGACTGGGGCTCACGGGGATCGGGGACTGGGGCTCACGGGGATCGGGGACTGGGGCTCACGGGGACTGGGGCTCACGGGGATCGGGGACTGGGGCGATCGGGGATTGGGGACTGGGGCTCTCGGGGACTGGGGCGATCGGGGATCGGGGACTGGGGCTCACGGGGATCGGGGACTGGGGCTCACGGGGATCGGGGACTGGGGCTCACGGGGATCGGGGACTGGGACTCACGGGGATCGGGGACTGGGGCTCACGGGGATCGGGGGCTGGGGCTCACGGGGATCGGGGACTGGGGCTCACGGGGATCGGGGACTGGGGCTCACGGGGATCGGGGACTGGGGCTCACGGGGATCGGGGACTGGGGCTCACGGGGATCGGGGACTGGGGCTCACGGGGATCGGGGACTGGGGCTCACGTGGATCGGGGACTGGGGCTCACGGGGATCGGGGACTGGGGCGATCGGGGACTGGGGCGATCGGGGACTGGGGCTCTCGGGGACTGGGGCTCACGGGGATCGGGGACTGGGGCTCACGGGGATCGGGGACTGGGGCTCACGGGGATCGGGGACTGGGGCTCACGGGGATCGGGGACTGGGGCTCACGGGGATCGGGGACTGGGGCTCACGGGGATCGGGGGCTGGGGCTCACGGGGATTGGGGGCTGGGGCTCACGGGGATCGGGGACTGGGGCTCACGGGGATCGGGGACTGGGTCTCACGGGGATCGGGGACTGGGGCTCACGGATCGGGGGCTGGGACTCACGGGGACTGGGGCTCACGGGGATCGGGGACTGGGGCTCACGGGGATCGGGGACTGGGGCTCACGGGGATCGGGGACTGGGGCGATCGGGGACTGGGGATCGGGGGCTGGGGCTCACGGGGATCGGGGGCTCACGGGGATCGGGGACTGGGGCGATCGGGGACTGGGGATCGGGGACTGGGGCTCACGGGGATCGGGGGCTCACGGGGATCGGGGACTGGGGCTCACGGGGATCGGGGGCTCACGGGGATCGGGGACTGGGGCTCACGGGGATCGGGGACTGGGGCTCACGCGGACTGGGGCTCACGGGGATCGGGGACTGGGGCTCACGGGGACTGGGGCTCACGGGGACTGGGGCTCACGGGGACTGGGGCTCACGGGGATCGGGGACTGGGGCGATCGGGGACTGGGGCGATCGGGGACTGGGGCGATCGGGGACTGGGGCTCACGGGGATTGGGGACTGGGGCTCACGGGGACTGTGGCTCACGGTGATCGGGGACTGGGGCTCACGGGGATCGGGGACTGGGGCTCACGGGGATCGGGGACTGGGGATCGGGGGCTGGGGCTCACGGGGATCGGGGACTGGGGCTCACGGGGATCGGGGACTGGGGCTCACTGGGATCGGGGACTGGGGCTCACGGGGATCGGGGACTGGGGCTCACGGGGATCGGGGACTGGGGCTTACGGGGATCGGGGACTGGGGCTCACGGGGATCGGGGACTGGGGCTCACGGGGACTGGGGCTCACGGGGACTGGGGCTCACGGGGATCGGGGACTGGAGCGATCGGGGACTGGGGCTCACGGAGATCGGGGACTGGGGCTCACGGGGATCGGGGACTGGGGCTCACGGGGACTGGGGGCTGGGGCTCACGGGGACTGGGGCTCTCGGGGACTGGGGCTCACGGGGATCGGGGATGGGCTCACGGGGCTCGGGGGCTGGGGCTCACGGGGCTCGGCTGGGGCTCACGGGGATCGGGGACTGGGGCTCACGGGGATCGGGGACTGAGGCTCACGGGGATCGGGGACTGGGGCTCACGGGGATCGGGGACTGGGGCTCACGGGGATCGGGGACTGGGGCTCACGGGGATCGGGGCTGCGGATCGGGGGCTGCGGATCGGGGGCTGCGGATCGGGGGCTGCGGATCGGGGGCTGGGGATCAGGGACTGGGGCTCACGGGGATCGGGGACTGGGGCTCACGGGGACTGGGGGCTGGGGCTCACGGGGATCGGGGACTGGGGCTCACGGGGATCGGGGACTGGGGCTCACGGGGATCGGGGGCTGGGGCTCACGGGGATCGGGGGCTGGGGCTCACGGATCGGGGACTGGGGCTCATGGGGATCGGGGACAGGGGTTCACGGGGATCGGGGACTGGGGCTATCGGGGACTGGGGCTCACGGGGATCGGGGACTGGGGCTCACGGGGATCGGGGACTGGGGCTCACGGGGATCGGGGACTGGGGCTCACGGGGATCGGGGGCTGGGGCTCACGGGGATCGGGGACTGGGGCTCACGGGGATCGGGGACTGGGGCTCACGGGAATCGGGGCTGTGGCTCACGGGGATCGGGGACTGGGGCTCACCGGGATCGGGGACTGGGGCTCACGGGAATCGGGGCTGGGGCTCACGGGGACTGGGGCTCACGGGGATCGGGGCTGGGGCTCACGGGGTTCGGGGACTGGGGCTCACGGGGATCGGGGACTGAGGCTCACGGGGATCGGGGACTGGGGCTCACGGGGATCGGGGACTGGGGCGATCGGGGACTGGGGCTCACGGGGATCGGGGGCTGGGGCTCACGGGGATCGGGGGCTGGGGCTCACGGGGATCGGGGGCTGGGGCTCACGGGGATCGGGGGCTGGGGCTCACGGGGATCGGGGGCTGGGGCTCACGGGGATCGGGGACTGGGGCTCTCGGGGACTGGGGCTCACGGGGATCGGGGACTGGGGCTCACGGGGATCGGGGACTGGGGCTCACGGGGACTGGGGCTCACGGGGATCGGGGACTGGGGCTCACGGGGACTGGGGCTCACGGCGATCGGGGACTGGGGCGATCGGGGACTGGGGCTCTCGGGGACTGGGGCTCACGGGGACTGGGGCTCACGGGGATCGGGGACTGGGGCTCACGGGGATCGGGGACTGGGGCTCACGGGGATCGGGGACTGGAGCTCACGGGGATCGGGGACTGGGGCTCACGGGGACTGGGGCTCACGGGGATCGGGGACTGGGGCTCACGGGGATCGGGGACTGGGGCTCACGGGGATCGGGGACTGGGGCTCACGGGGATCGGGGACTGGGGCTCACGGGGATCGGGGACTGGGGCTCACGGGGATCGGGGGCTGGGGCTCACGGGGATCGGGGGCTGGGGCTCACGGGGATCGGGGACTGGGGCTCACGGGGATCGGGGACTGGGGCTCACGGGGATCGGGGACTGGGGCTCACGGGGATCGGGGACTGGGGCTCACGGGGATCGGGGGCTGCGGATCGGGGGCTGCGGATCGGGGGCTGCGGATCGGGGGCTGGGGATCGGGGACTGGGGCTCACGGGGATCGGGGACTGGGGCTCACGGGGATCGGGGACTGGGGCTCACGGGGATCGGGGACTGGGGCTCACGGGGATCGGGGGCTGGGGCTCACGGGGATCGGGGGCTGGGGCTCACGGATCGGGGACTGGGGCTCACGGGGATCGGGGACTGGGGTTCACGGGGATCGGGGACTGGGGCTCACGGGGATCGGGGACTGGGGCTCACGGGGATCGGGGACTGGGGCTCACGGGGATCGGGGACTGGGGCTCACGGGGATCGGGGGCTGGTGCTCACGGGGATCGGGGACTGGGGCTCACGGGGATCGGGGACTGGGGCTGACGGGAATCGGGGCTGTGGCTCACGGGGATCGGGGACTGGGGCTCACCGGGATCGGGGACTGGGGCTCACGGGAATCGGGGCTGGGGCTCACGGGGACTGGGGCTCACGGGGATCGGGGCTGGGGCTCACGGGGTTCGGGGACTGGGGCTCACGGGGATCGGGGACTGAGGCTCACAGGGATCGGGGACTGGGGCTCACGGGGATCGGGGACTGGGGCGATCGGGGACTGGGGCTCACGGGGATCGGGGGCTGGGGCTCACGGGGATCGGGGGCTGAGTCTCACGGGGATCGGGGGCTGGGGCTCACGGGGATCGGGGGCTGGGGCTCACGGGGATCGGGGGCTGGGGCTCACGGGGATCGGGGGCTGGGGCTCACCGGGATCGGGGGCTGGGGCTCACGGGGATCGGGGGCTGGGGCTCACGGGGATCGGGGACTGGGGCTCACGGCGATCGGGGACTGGGGCTCACGGGGATCGGGGACTGGGGCTCACGGGGATCGGGGACTGGGGCTCACGGGGACTGGGGCTCACGGGGATCGGGGACTGGGGCGATCGGGGACTGGGGCTCTCGGGGACTGGGGCTCACGGGGACTGGGGCTCAAGGGGATCGGGGACTGGGGCGATCGGGGACTGGGGCGATCGGGGATCGGGGACTGGAGCTCACGGGGATCGGGGACTGGGGCTCACGGGGACTGGGGCTCACGGGGATCGGGGACTGGGGCTCACGGGGATCGGGGACTGGGGCTCACGGGGATCGGGGACTGGGGCTCACGGGGATCGGGGACTGGGGCTCACGGGGATCGGGGACTGGGGCTCACGGGGATCGGGGGCTGGGGCTCACGGGGATCGGGGGCTGGGGCTCACGGGGATCGGGGACTGGGGCTCACGGGGATCGGGGACTGGGGCTCACGGGGATCGGGGACTGGGGCGATCGGGGACTGGGGCGATCGGGGACTGGGGCTCACGGGGATCGGGGACTGGGGCGATCGGGGATCGGGGACTGGGGCTCTCGGGGACTGGGGCTCACGGGGACTGGGGCTCACGGGGACTGGGGCTCACGGGGATCGGGGACTGGGGCTCACGGGGATCGGGGACTGGGGCTCACGGGGATCGGGGACTGGGGCTCACGGGGATCGGGGACTGGGGCTCACGGGGACTGGGGCTCACGGGGATCGGGGACTGGGGCTCACGGGGATCGGGGACTGGGGCTCACGGGGATCGGGGACTGGGGCTCACGGGGATCGGGGACTGGGGCTCACGGGGATCGGGGACTGGGGCTCACGGGGATCGGGGACTGGGGCTCACGGGGATCGGGGGCTGGGGCTCACGGGGATCGGGGACTGGGGCGATCGGGGACTGGGGCTCACGGGGATCGGGGACTGGGGCTCACGGGGATCGGGGGCTGGGGCTCACGGGGATCGGGGGCTGGGGCTCACGGGGATCGGGGGCTGGGGCTCACGGGGATCGGGGGCTGGGGCTCACGGGGATCGGGGGCTGGGGCTCACGGGGACTGGGGCTCACGGGGATCGGGGACTGGGGCTCACGGATCGGGGGCTGGGGCTCACGGGGATCGGGGACTGGGGCTCACGGGGATCGGGGACTGGGGCTCACGGGGATCGGGGACTGGGGCTCACGGGGACTGGGGCTCACGGGGATCGGGGACTGGGGATCGGGGGCTGGGGCTCACGGGGATCGGGGGCTGGGGCTCACGGGGATCGGGGGCTCACGGGGATCGGGGACTGGGGCTCACGGGGATCGGGGACTGGGGCTCACGCGGACTGGGGCTCACGGGGATCGGGGACTGGGGCTCACGGGGATCGGGGGCTGGGGCTCACGGGGATCGGGGACTGGGGCTCACGGGGATCGGGGACTGGGGCTCACGGGGATCGGGGACTGGGGCTGACGGGGATCGGGGACTGGGGCTCATGGATCGGGGGCTGGGGCTCACGGGGACTGGGGCTCACGGGGATCGGGGACTGGGGTTAACGGGGATCGGGGACTGGGGCTCACGGGGATCGGGGACTGGGGCTCACGTGGATCGGGTACTGGGGCTCACGGGGATCGGGGACTGGAGCTCACGGGGATCGGGGACTGGGGCTCACGGGGACTGGGGCTCACGGGGATCGGGGACTGGGGCTCACGGGGATCGGGGACTGGGGCTCACGGGGATCGGGGACTGGGGCTCACGGGGATCGGGGACTGGGGCTCACGGGGATCGGGGACTGGGGCTCACGGGGATCGGGGACTGGGGCTCACGGGGATCGGGGGCTGGGGCTCACGGGGATCGGGGACTGGGGCTCACGGGGATCGGGGACTGGGGCTCACGGGGACTGGGGCTCACGGCGATCGGGGACTGGGGCTCACGGCGATCGGGGACTGGGGCTCACGGGGATCGAGGACTGGGGCTCACGGGGATCGGGGACTGGGGCTCACGGGGATCGGGGACTGGGGCTCTCGGGGACTGGGGCTCACGGGGATCGGGGACTGGGGCTCACGGGGATCGGGGGCTGGGGCTCACGGGGATCGGGGGCTGGGGCTCACGGGGATCAGGGACTGGGGCTCACGGGGACTGGGGCTCACGGGGATCGGAGACTGGGGCTCACGGGGATCGGGGGCTGGGGCTCACGGGGATTGGGGGCTGGGGCTCACGGGGATCGGGGACTGGGGCTCACGGCGATCGGGGACTGGGGCTCACGGGGATCGGGGACTGGGGCTCACGGGGATCGGGGACTGGGGCTCACGGGGATCGGGGACTGGGGCTCACGGGGATCGGGGACTGGGGCTCACGGGGACTGGGGCTCACGGGGATCGGGGACTGGGGCGATCGGGGATCGGGGACTGGGGCTCTCGGGGACTGGGGCTCACGGGGACTGGGGCTCACGGGGATCGGGGACTGGGGCTCACGGGGATCGGGGACTGGGACTCACGGGGATCGGGGACTGGGGCTCACGGGGATCGGGGGCTGGGGCTCACGGGGATCGGGGACTGGGGCTCACGGGGATCGGGGACTGGGGCTCACGGGGATCGGGGACTGGGGCTCACGGGGATCGGGGACTGGGGCGATCGGGGACTGGGGCTCACGGGGATCGGGGACTGGGGCTCACGGGGATCGGGGACTGGGGCTCACGGGGATCGGGGACTGGGGCTCTCGGGGATCGGGGACTGGGGCTCTCGGGGACTGGGGCTCACGGGGATCGGGGACTGGGGCTCACGGGGATCGGGGACTGGGGCTCACGGGGATCGGGGACTGGGGCTCACGGGGATCGGGGGCTGGGGCTCACGGGGATTGGGGGCTGGGGCTCACGGGGATCGGGGACTGGGGCTCACGGGGATCGGGGACTGGGTCTCACGGGGATCGGGGACTGGGGCTCACGGATCGGGGGCTGGGACTCACGGGGACTGGGGCTCACGGGGATCGGGGACTGGGGCTCACGGGGATCGGGGACTGGGGCTCACGGGGATCGGGGACTGGGGCGATCGGGGACTGGGGATCGGGGGCTGGGGCTCACGGGGATCGGGGGCTGGGGCTCACGGGGATCGGGGGCTCACGGGGATCGGGGACTGGGGCTCACGGGGATCGGGGGCTCACGGGGATCGGGGACTGGGGCTCACGCGGACTGGGGCTCACGGGGATCGGGGACTGGGGCTCACGGGGACTGGGGCTCACGGGGACTGGGGCTCACGGGGACTGGGGCTCACGGGGACTGGGGCTCACGGGGACTGGGGCTCACGGGGACTGGGGCTCACGGGGATCGGGGACTGGGGCGATCGGGGACTGGGGCGATCGGGGACTGGGGCGATCGGGGACTGGGGCTCACGGGGATCGGGGACTGGGGCTCACGGGGACTGTGGCTCACGGTGATCGGGGACTGGGGCTCACGGGGATCGGGGACTGGGGCTCACGGGGACCGGGGACTGGGGCTCACGGGGATCGGGGACTGGGACTCACGGGGATCGGGGACTGGGGCTCACGGGGATCGGGGGCTGGGGCTCACGGGGATCGGGGACTGGGGCTCACGGGGATCGGGGACTGGGGCTCACGGGGATCGGGGACTGGGGCTCACGGGGATCGGGGACTGGGGCGATCGGGGACTGGGGCTCACGGGGATCGGGGACTGGGGCTCACGGGGATCGGGGACTGGGGCTCACGGGGATCGGGGACTGGGGCTCTCGGGGATCGGGGACTGGGGCTCTCGGGGACTGGGGCTCACGGGGATCGGGGACTGGGGCGATCGGGGACTGGGGCTCACGGGGATCGGGGACTGGGGCTCACGGGGATCGGGGGCTGGGGCTCACGGGGATTGGGGGCTGGGGCTCACGGGGATCGGGGACTGGGGCTCACGGGGATCGGGGACTGGGTCTCACGGGGATCGGGGACTGGGGCTCACGGATCGGGGGCTGGGACTCACGGGGACTGGGGCTCACGGGGATCGGGGACTGGGGCTCACGGGGATCGGGGACTGGGGCTCACGGGGATCGGGGACTGGGGCGATCGGGGACTGGGGATCGGGGGCTGGGGCTCACGGGGATCGGGGGCTGGGGCTCACGGGGATCGGGGGCTCACGGGGATCGGGGACTGGGGCTCACGGGGATCGGGGGCTCACGGGGATCGGGGACTGGGGCTCACGCGGACTGGGGCTCACGGGGATCGGGGACTGGGGCTCACGGGGACTGGGGCTCACGGGGACTGGGGCTCACGGGGACTGGGGCTCACGGGGACTGGGGCTCACGGGGATCGGGGACTGGGGCGATCGGGGACTGGGGCGATCGGGGACTGGGGCTCACGGGGATCGGGGACTGGGGCTCACGGGGACTGTGGCTCACGGTGATCGGGGACTGGGGCTCACGGGGATCGGGGACTGGGGCTCACGGGGACCGGGGACTGGGGCTCACGGTGATCGGGGACTGGGGCTCACGGGGATCGGGGACTGGGGCTCACGGGGACCGGGGACTGGGGCTCACGGGGATCGGGGACTGGGGCTCACGGGGATCGGGGACTGGGGCTCACGGGGACTGGGGATCTGGGGCTCACGGGGATCGGGGACTGGGGCTCACGGGGATCGGGGACTGGGGCTCACGGGGATCGGGGACTGGGGCTCACGGGGATCGGGGACTGGGGCTCACGGGGATCGGGGACTGGGGCTCACGGGGATCGGGGACTGGGGCTCACGGGGATCGGGGACTGGGGCTCACGGGGATCGGGGACTGGGGCTCACGGGGATCGGGGACTGGGGCTCACGGGGACTGGGGCTCACGGGGATCGGGGACTGGAGCGATCGGGGACTGGGGCTCACGGAGATCGGGGACTGGGGCTCACGGGGATCGGGGACTGGGGCTCACGGGGACTGGGGGCTGGGGCTCACGGGGACTGGGGCTCTCGGGGACTGGGGCTCACGGGGATCGGGGATGGGCTCACGGGGCTCGGGGGCTGGGGCTCACGGGGCTCGGGGGCTGAGGCTCACGGGGATCGGGGACTGGGGCTCACGGGGATCGGGGACTGGGGCTCACGGGGATCGGGGACTGGGGCTCACGGGGATCGGGGCTGCGGATCGGGGGCTGCGGATCGGGGGCTGCGGATCGGGGGCTGGGGATCGGGGACTGGGGCTCACGGGGATCAGGGACTGGGGCTCACGGGGACTGGGGGCTGGGGCTCACGGGGATCGGGGACTGGGGCTCACGGGGATCGGGGACTGGGGCTCACGGGGATCGGGGGCTGGGGCTCACGGGGATCGGGGGCTGGGGCTCACGGATCGGGGACTGGGGCTCATGGGGATCGGGGACTGGGGTTCTCGGGGACTGGGGCTATCGGGGACTGGGGCTCACGGGGATCGGGGACTGGGGCTCACGGGGATCGGGGACTGGGGCTCACGGGGATCGGGGGCTGGGGCTCACGGGGATCGGGGACTGGGGCTCACGGGGATCGGGGACTGGGGCTCACGGGAATCGGGGCTGTGGCTCACGGGGATCGGGGACTGGGGCTCACCGGGATCGGGGACTGGGGCTCACGGGAATCGGGGCTGGGGCTCACGGGGACTGGGGCTCACGGGGATCGGGGCTGGGGCTCACGGGGTTCGGGGACTGGGGCTCACGGGGATCGGGGACTGAGGCTCACGGGGATCGGGGACTGGGGCTCACGGGGATCGGGGACTGGGGCGATCGGGGGCTGGGGCTCACGGGGATCGGGGGCTGGGGCTCACGGGGATCGGGGGCTGGGGCTCACGGGGATCGGGGGCTGGGGCTCACGGGGATCGGGGGCTGGGGCTCACGGGGATCGGGGGCTGGGGCTCACGGGGATCGGGGGCTGGGGCTCACGGGGATCGGGGGCTGGGGCTCACGGGGATCGGGGGCTGGGGCTCACGGGGATCGGGGACTGGGGCTCACGGCGATCGGGGACTGGGGCTCACGGGGATCGGGGACTGGGGCTCACGGGGATCGGGGACTGGGGCTCACGGGGACTGGGGCTCACGGGGATCGGGGACTGGGGCTCACGGGGACTGGGGCTCACGGGGATCGGGGACTGGGGCTCTCGGGGACTGGGGCTCTCGGGGACTGGGGCTCACGGGGACTGGGGCTCACGGGGATCGGGGACTGGGGCTCACGGGGATCGGGGACTGGGGCTCACGGGGATCGGGGACTGGAGCTCACGGGGACCGGGGCTCACGGGGACTGGGGCTCACGGGGATCGGGGACTGGGGCTCACGGGGATCGGGGACTGGGGCTCACGGGGATCGGGGACTGGGGCTCACGGGGATCGGGGACTGGGGCTCACGGGGATCGGGGGCTGGGGCTCACGGGGATCGGGGGCTGGGGCTCACGGGGATCGGGGACTGGGGCTCACGGGGATCGGGGACTGGGGCTCACGGGGATCGGGGACTGGGGCTCACGGGGATCGGGGGCTGCGGATCGGGGGCTGCGGATCGGGGGCTGCGGATCGGGGGCTGGGGATCGGGGACTGGGGCTCACGGGGATCGGGGACTGGGGCTCACGGGGATCGGGGACTGGGGCTCACGGGGATCGGGGACTGGGGCTCACGGGGATCGGGGGCTGGGGCTCACGGGGATCGGGGGCTGGGGCTCACGGATCGGGGACTGGGGCTCACGGGGATCGGGGACTGGGGTTCACGGGGATCGGGGACTGGGGCTCACGGGGATCGGGGACTGGGGCTCACGGGGATCGGGGACTGGGGCTCACGGGGATCGGGGACTGGGGCTCACGGGGATCGGGGGCTGGGGCTCACGGGGATCGGGGACTGGGGCTCACGGGGATCGGGGACTGGGGCTCACGGGGATCGGGGACTGGGGCTCACGGGGACCGGGGACTGGGGCTCACGGGGATCGGGGACTGGGACTCACGGGGATCGGGGACTGGGGCTCACGGGGATCGGGGGCTGGGGCTCATGGGGATCGGGGACTGGGGCTCACGGGGATCGGGGACTGGGGCTCACGGGGATCGGGGACTGGGGCTCACGGGGATCGGGGACTGGGGCGATCGGGGACTGGGGCTCACGGGGATCGGGGACTGGGGCTCACGGGGATCGGGGACTGGGGCTCACGGGGATCGGGGACTGGGGCTCTCGGGGATCGGGGACTGGGGCTCTCGGGGACTGGGGCTCACGGGGATCGGGGACTGGGGCGATCGGGGACTGGGGCTCACGGGGATCGGGGACTGGGGCTCACGGGGATCGGGGGCTGGGGCTCACGGGGATTGGGGGCTGGGGCTCACGGGGATCGGGGACTGGGGCTCACGGGGATCGGGGACTGGGTCTCACGGGGATCGGGGACTGGGGCTCACGGATCGGGGGCTGGGACTCACGGGGACTGGGGCTCACGGGGATCGGGGACTGGGGCTCACGGGGATCGGGGACTGGGGCTCACGGGGATCGGGGACTGGGGCGATCGGGGACTGGGGATCGGGGGCTGGGGCTCACGGGGATCGGGGGCTGGGGCTCACGGGGATCGGGGGCTCACGGGGATCGGGGACTGGGGCTCACGGGGATCGGGGGCTCACGGGGATCGGGGACTGGGGCTCACGCGGACTGGGGCTCACGGGGATCGGGGACTGGGGCTCACGGGGACTGGGGCTCACGGGGACTGGGGCTCACGGGGACTGGGGCTCACGGGGACTGGGGCTCACGGGGATCGGGGACTGGGGCGATCGGGGACTGGGGCGATCGGGGACTGGGGCTCACGGGGATCGGGGACTGGGGCTCACGGGGACTGTGGCTCACGGTGATCGGGGACTGGGGCTCACGGGGATCGGGGACTGGGGCTCACGGGGACCGGGGACTGGGGCTCACGGTGATCGGGGACTGGGGCTCACGGGGATCGGGGACTGGGGCTCACGGGGACCGGGGACTGGGGCTCACGGGGATCGGGGACTGGGGCTCACGGGGATCGGGGACTGGGGCTCACGGGGACTGGGGATCTGGGGCTCACGGGGATCGGGGACTGGGGCTCACGGGGATCGGGGACTGGGGCTCACGGGGATCGGGGACTGGGGCTCACGGGGATCGGGGACTGGGGCTCACGGGGATCGGGGACTGGGGCTCACGGGGATCGGGGACTGGGGCTCACGGGGATCGGGGACTGGGGCTCACGGGGATCGGGGACTGGGGCTCACGGGGATCGGGGACTGGGGCTCACGGGGATCGGGGACTGGGGCTCACGGGGACTGGGGCTCACGGGGATCGGGGACTGGAGCGATCGGGGACTGGGGCTCACGGAGATCGGGGACTGGGGCTCACGGGGATCGGGGACTGGGGCTCACGGGGACTGGGGGCTGGGGCTCACGGGGACTGGGGCTCTCGGGGACTGGGGCTCACGGGGATCGGGGATGGGCTCACGGGGCTCGGGGGCTGGGGCTCACGGGGCTCGGGGGCTGAGGCTCACGGGGATCGGGGACTGGGGCTCACGGGGATCGGGGACTGGGGCTCACGGGGATCGGGGACTGGGGCTCACGGGGATCGGGGCTGCGGATCGGGGGCTGCGGATCGGGGGCTGCGGATCGGGGGCTGGGGATCGGGGACTGGGGCTCACGGGGATCAGGGACTGGGGCTCACGGGGACTGGGGGCTGGGGCTCACGGGGATCGGGGACTGGGGCTCACGGGGATCGGGGACTGGGGCTCACGGGGATCGGGGGCTGGGGCTCACGGGGATCGGGGGCTGGGGCTCACGGATCGGGGACTGGGGCTCATGGGGATCGGGGACTGGGGTTCTCGGGGACTGGGGCTATCGGGGACTGGGGCTCACGGGGATCGGGGACTGGGGCTCACGGGGATCGGGGACTGGGGCTCACGGGGATCGGGGGCTGGGGCTCACGGGGATCGGGGACTGGGGCTCACGGGGATCGGGGACTGGGGCTCACGGGAATCGGGGCTGTGGCTCACGGGGATCGGGGACTGGGGCTCACCGGGATCGGGGACTGGGGCTCACGGGAATCGGGGCTGGGGCTCACGGGGACTGGGGCTCACGGGGATCGGGGCTGGGGCTCACGGGGTTCGGGGACTGGGGCTCACGGGGATCGGGGACTGAGGCTCACGGGGATCGGGGACTGGGGCTCACGGGGATCGGGGACTGGGGCGATCGGGGGCTGGGGCTCACGGGGATCGGGGGCTGGGGCTCACGGGGATCGGGGGCTGGGGCTCACGGGGATCGGGGGCTGGGGCTCACGGGGATCGGGGGCTGGGGCTCACGGGGATCGGGGGCTGGGGCTCACGGGGATCGGGGGCTGGGGCTCACGGGGATCGGGGGCTGGGGCTCACGGGGATCGGGGGCTGGGGCTCACGGGGATCGGGGACTGGGGCTCACGGCGATCGGGGACTGGGGCTCACGGGGATCGGGGACTGGGGCTCACGGGGATCGGGGACTGGGGCTCACGGGGACTGGGGCTCACGGGGATCGGGGACTGGGGCTCACGGGGACTGGGGCTCACGGGGATCGGGGACTGGGGCTCTCGGGGACTGGGGCTCTCGGGGACTGGGGCTCACGGGGACTGGGGCTCACGGGGATCGGGGACTGGGGCTCACGGGGATCGGGGACTGGGGCTCACGGGGATCGGGGACTGGAGCTCACGGGGACCGGGGCTCACGGGGACTGGGGCTCACGGGGATCGGGGACTGGGGCTCACGGGGATCGGGGACTGGGGCTCACGGGGATCGGGGACTGGGGCTCACGGGGATCGGGGACTGGGGCTCACGGGGATCGGGGGCTGGGGCTCACGGGGATCGGGGGCTGGGGCTCACGGGGATCGGGGACTGGGGCTCACGGGGATCGGGGACTGGGGCTCACGGGGATCGGGGACTGGGGCTCACGGGGATCGGGGGCTGCGGATCGGGGGCTGCGGATCGGGGGCTGCGGATCGGGGGCTGCGGATCGGGGGCTGGGGATCGGGGACTGGGGCTCACGGGGATCGGGGACTGGGGCTCACGGGGATCGGGGACTGGGGCTCACGGGGATCGGGGACTGGGGCTCACGGGGATCGGGGGCTGGGGCTCACGGGGATCGGGGGCTGGGGCTCACGGATCGGGGACTGGGGCTCACGGGGATCGGGGACTGGGGTTCACGGGGATCGGGGACTGGGGCTCACGGGGATCGGGGACTGGGGCTCACGGGGATCGGGGACTGGGGCTCACGGGGATCGGGGACTGGGGCTCACGGGGATCGGGGGCTGGGGCTCACGGGGATCGGGGACTGGGGCTCACGGGGATCGGGGACTGGGGCTCACGGGAATCGGGGCTGTGGCGATCGGGGACTGGGGCTCACCGGGATCGGGGACTGGGGCTCACGGGAATCGGGGCTGGGGCTCACGGGGACTGGGGCTCACGGGGATCGGGGCTGGGGCTCACGGGGTTCGGGGACTGGGGCTCACGGGGATCGGGGACTGAGGCTCACAGGGATCGGGGACTGGGGCTCACGGGGATCGGGGACTGGGGCGATCGGGAACTGGGGCTCACGGGGATCGGGGGCTGGGGCTCACGGGGATCGGGGGCTGGGGCTCACGGGGATCGGGGGCTGGGGCTCACCGGGATCGGGGGCTGGGGCTCACGGGGATCGGGGGCTAGGGCTCACGGGGATCGGGGACTGGGGCTCACGGCGATCGGGGACTGGGGCTCACGGGGATCGGGGACTGGGGCTCACGGGGATCGGGGACTGGGGCTCACGGGGACTGGGGTTCACGGGGATCGGGGACTGGGGCTCACGGGGACTGGGGCTCACGGGGATCGGGGACTGGGGCGATCGGGGACTGGGGCTCTCGGGGACTGGGGCTCACGGGGACTGGGGCTCACGGGGATCGGGGACTGGGGCTCACGGGGATCGGGGACTGGGGCTCACGGGGATCGGGGACTGGGGCTCACGGGGATCGGGGACTGGAGCTCACGGGGATCGGGGACTGGGGCTCACGGGGACTGGGGCTCACGGGGATCGGGGACTGGGGCTCACGGGGATCGGGGACTGGGGCTCACGGGGATCGGGGACTGGGGCTCACGGGGATCGGGGACTGGGGCTCACGGGGATCGGGGACTGGGGCTCACGGGGATCGGGGGCTGGGGCTCATGGGGATCGGGGGCTGGGGCTCACGGGGATCGGGGACTGGGGCTCACGGGGATCGGGGACTGGGGCTCACGGGGATCGGGGACTGGGGCTCACGGGGATCGGGGACTGGGGCTCACGGGGATCGGGGGCTGGGGCTCACGGGGATCGGGGGCTGGGGCTCACGGGGATCGGGGACTGGGGCTCACGGGGATCGGGGACTGGGGCTCACGCGGATCGGGGACGGGCTCACGGATCGGGGGCTGGGGCTCACGGGGATCGGGGGCTGGGGCTCACGGGGACTGGGGCTCACGGGGATCGGGGACTGGGGCTCACGGGGAACGGGGACTGGGGCTCACGGGGATCGGGGACTGGGGCTCACGGGGATCGGGGACTGGGGCTCACGGGGATCGGGGACTGGGGCTCACGGGGATCGGGGACTGGGGCTCACGGGGATCGGGGACTGGGGCTCACGGGGATCGGGGACTGGGGCTCACGGGGACTGGGGATCGGGGGCTGGGGCTCACGGGGATCGGGGGCTCACGGGGATCGGGGACTGGGGCTCATGCGGACTGGGGCTCACGGGGATCGGGGACTGGGGCTCACGGGGATCGGGGACTGGGGCTCACGGGGACTGGGGCTCACGGGGATCGGGGACTGGGGCGATCGGGGACTGGGGCGATCGGGGACTGGGGCGATTGGGGACTGGGGCGATTGGGGACTGGGGCTCACGGGGACTGTGGCTCACGGGGATCGGGGACTGGGGCTCACGGGGATCGGGGACTGGGGCTCACGGGGATCGGGGGCTGGGGCTCACGGGGATCGGGGACTGGGGCTCACGGGGATTGGGGACTGGGGCTCACGGGAATCGGGGCTGTGGCTCACGGGGATCGGGGACTGGGGCTCACCGGGATCGGGGACTGGGGCTCACGGGAATCGGGGCTGGGGCTCACGGGGACTGGGGCTCACGGGGATCGGGGCTGGGGCTCACGGGGTTCGGGGACTGGGGCTCACGGGGATCGGGGACTGAGGCTCACGGGGATCGGGGACTGGGGCGATCGGGGCCTGGGGCTCACGGGGATCGGGGGCTGGGGCTCACGGGGATCGGGGGCTGGGGCTCACGGGGGCTGGGGCTCACGGGGATCGGGGATTGGGGCTCACGGGGATCGGGGCTGGGGCTCACGGCGATCGGGGACTGGGGCTCACGGGGATCGGAGACTGGGGCTCACGGGGATCGGGGACTGGGGCTCACGGGGTTCGGGGACTGGGGCTCACGGGGATCGGGGACTGGGGCTCACGGGGACTGGGGCGATCGGGGACTGGGGCTCACGGGGATCGGGGACTGGGGCTCACGGGGATCGGGGACTGGAGCTCACGGGGATCGGGGACTGGGGCTCACGGGGACTGGGGCTCACG
Source organism: Somniosus microcephalus (assembly GCF_052327205.1). NCBI lineage: Eukaryota > Metazoa > Chordata > Chondrichthyes > Squaliformes > Somniosidae > Somniosus > Somniosus microcephalus. The sequence continues at coordinate 24,651 of NW_028226219.1, read as the reverse complement.
GGGATCGGGGACTGGGGCTCACGGGGATCGGGGACTGGGGCGATCGGGGATCGGGGACTGGGGCGATCGGGGACTGGGGCTCACGGGGATCGGGGACTGGGGCTCACGGGGATCGGGGACTGGGGCTCACGGGGATCGGGGACTGGGGCTCACGGGGATCGGGGACTGGGGCTCACGGGGACTGGGGCTCACGGGGATCGGGGACTGGGGCTCACGGCGATCGGGGACTGGGGCTCACGGGGATCGAGGACTGGGGCTCACGGGGATCGGGGACTGGGGCTCACGAGGATCGGGGACTGGGGCTCACGGGGATCGGGGACTGGGGCTCTCGGGGACTGGGGCTCACGGGGATCGGGGACTGGGGCTCACGGGGATCGGGGGCTGGGGCTCACGGGGATCGGGGGCTGGGGCTCACGGGGATCAGGGACTGGGGCTCACGGGGACTGGGGCTCACGGGGATCGGGGGCTGGGGCTCACGGGGATCGGGGGCTGGGGCGATCGGGGACTGGGGCTCACGGCGATCGGGGACTGGGGCTCACGGGGATCGGGGACTGGGGCTCACGGGGATCGGGGACTGGGGCTCACGGGGATCGGGGACTGGGGCTCACGGGGACTGGGGCTCACGGGGATCGGGGACTGGGGCGATCGGGGATCGGGGACTGGGGCTCTCGGGGACTGGGGCTCACGGGGACTGGGGCTCACGGGGACTGGGGCTCACGGGGACTGGGGCTCACGGGGATCGGGGACTGGGGCTCACGGGGATCGGGGACTGGGGCTCACGGGGATCGGGGACTGGGGCTCACGGGGATCGGGGACTGGGGCTCACGGGGATCGGGGACTGGGACTCACGGGGATCGGGGACTGGGGCTCACGGGGATCGGGGGCTGGGGCTCACGGGGATCGGGGACTGGGGCTCACGGGGATCGGGGACTGGGGCTCACGGGGATCGGGGACTGGGGCTCACGGGGATCGGGGACTGGGGCTCACGGGGATCGGGGACTGGGGCTCACGGGGATCGGGGACTGGGGCTCACGGGGATCGGGGACTGGGGCTCACGGGGATCGGGGACTGGGGCTCTCGGGGACTGGGGCTCACGGGGATCGGGGACTGGGGCTCACGGGGATCGGGGACTGGGGCTCACGGGGATCGGGGACTGGGGCTCACGGGGATCGGGGGCTGGGGCTCACGGGGATCGGGGGCTGGGGCTCACGGGGATCGGGGACTGGGGCTCACGGGGATCGGGGACTGGGGCTCACGGGGATCGGGGACTGGGGCTCACGGGGATCGGGGACTGGGGCTCACGGGGATCGGGGACTGGGGCTCACGGGGATCGGGGACTGGGGCTCACGGGGGCTGGGGCTCACGGGGATCGGGGATTGGGGCTCACGGGGATCGGGGACTGGGGCTCACGGGGATCGGGGACTGGGGCGATCGGGGACTGGGGCTCACGGGGATCGGGGGCTGGGGCTCACGGGGATCGGGGGCTGGGGCTCATGGGGATCGGGGGCTGGGGCTCACGGGGGCTGGGGCTCACGGGGATCGGGGATTGGGGCTCACGGGGATCGGGGACTGGGGCTCACGGCGATCGGGGACTGGGGCTCACGGGGATCGGAGACTGGGGCTCACGGGGATCGGGGACTGGGGCTCACGGGGATCGGGGACTGGGGCTCACGGGGATCGGGGACTGTGGCTCACGGGGACTGGGGCTCACGGGGATCGGGGACTGGGGCTCACGGGGATCGGGGACTAGGGCTCACGGGGATCGGGGACTGGAGCTCACGGGGATCGGGGACTGGGGCTCACGGGGACTGGGGCTCACGGGGATCGGGGACTGGGGCTCACGGGGATCGGGGACTGGGGCTCACGGGGATCGGGGACTGGGGCTCACGGGGATCGGGGACTGGGGCTCATGGGGATCGGGGACTGGGGCTCACGGGGATCGGGGGCTGGGGCTCACGGGGATCGGGGACTGGGGCTCACGGGGATCGGGGACTGGGGCTCACGGGGACTGGGGCTCACGGGGATCGGGGACTGGGGCTCACGGCGATCGGGGACTGGGGCTCACGGGGATCGAGGACTGGGGCTCACGGGGATCGGGGACTGGGGCTCACGGGGATCGGGGACTGGGGCTCACGGGGATCGGGGACTGGGGCTCACGGGGATCGGGGACTGGGGCTCACGGGGATCGGGGGCTGGGGCTCACGGGGATCGGGGGCTGGGGCTCACGGGGATCAGGGACTGGGGCTCACGGGGACTGGGGCTCACGGGGATCGGGGACTGGGGCTCACGGGGATCGGGGGCTGGGGCTCACGGGGATTGGGGGCTGGGGCTCACGGGGATCGGGGATCGGGGACTGGGGCTCACGGCGATCGGGGACTGGGGCTCACGGGGATCGGGGACTGGGGCTCACGGGGATCGGGGACTGGGGCTCACGGGGATCGGGGACTGGGGCTCACGGGGATCGGGGACTGGGGCTCACGGGGACTGGGGCTCACGGGGATCGGGGACTGGGGCGATCGGGGATCGGGGACTGGGGCTCTCGGGGACTGGGGCTCACGGGGACTGGGGCTCACGGGGATCGGGGACTGGGGCTCACGGGGATCGGGGACTGGGGCGATCGGGGACTGGGGATCGGGGGCTGGGGCTCACGGGGATCGGGGACTGGGGCTCACGGGGATCGGGGACTGGGGCTCACGCGGACTGGGGCTCACGGGGATCGGGGACTGGGGCTCACGGGGATCGGGGACTGGGGCTCACGGGGACTGGGGCTCACGGGGACTGGGGCTCACGGGGATCGGGGACTGGGGCGATCGGGGACTGGGGCGATCGGGGACTGGGGCTCACGGGGATCGGGGACTGGGGCTCACGGGGACTGTGGCTCACGGTGATCGGGGACTGGGGCTCACGGGGATCGGGGACTGGGGCTCACGGGGACCGGGGACTGGGGCTCACGGGGATCGGGGACTGGGGCTCACGGGGATCGGGGACTGGGGCTCACGGGGATCGGGGACTGGGGATCTGGGGCTCACGGGGATCGGGGACTGGGGCTCACGGGGATCGGGGACTGGGGCTCACGGGGATCGGGGACTGGGGCTCACGGGGATCGGGGACTGGGGCTCACGGGGATCGGGGACTGGGGCTCACGGGGATCGGGGACTGGGGCTCACGGGGATCGGGGACTGGGGCTCACGGGGACTGGGGCTCACGGGGATCGGGGACTGGAGCGATCGGGGACTGGGGCTCACGGAGATCGGGGACTGGGGCTCACGGGGATCGGGGACTGGGGCTCACGGGGACTGGGGGCTGGGGCTCACGGGGACTGGGGCTCTCGGGGACTGGGGCTCACGGGGATCGGGGATGGGCTCACGGGGCTCGGGGGCTGGGGCTCACGGGGCTCGGGGGCTGGGGCTCACGGGGATCGGGGACTGGGGCTCACGGGGATCAGGGACTGAGGCTCACGGGGATCGGGGACTGGGGCTCACGGGGATCGGGGACTGGGGCTCACGGGGATCGGGGACTGGGGCTCACGGGGATCGGGGCTGCGGATCGGGGGCTGCGGATCGGGGGCTGCGGATCGGGGGCTGCGGATCGGGGGCTGGGGATCGGGGACTGGGGCTCACGGGGATCGGGGACTGGGGCTCACGGGGACTGGGGGCTGGGGCTCACGGGGATCGGGGACTGGGGCTCACGGGGATCGGGGACTGGGGCTCACGGGGATCGGGAGCTGGGGCTCACGGGGATCGGGGGCTGGGGCTCACGGATCGGGGACTGGGGCTCATGGGGATCGGGGACTGGGGTTCACGGGGATCGGGGACTGGGGCTATCGGGGACTGGGGCTCACGGGGATCGGGGACTGGGGCTCACGGGGATCGGGGACTGGGGCTCACGGGGATCGGGGGCTGGGGCTCACGGGGATCGGGGACTGGGGCTCACGGGGATCGGGGACTGGGGCTCACGGGAATCGGGGCTGTGGCTCACGGGGATCGGGGACTGGGGCTCACCGGGATCGGGGACTGGGGCTCACGGGAATCGGGGCTGGGGCTCACGGGGACTGGGGCTCACGGGGATCGGGGCTGGGGCTCACGGGGTTCGGGGACTGGGGCTCACGGGGATCGGGGACTGAGGCTCACGGGGATCGGGGACTGGGGCTCACGGGGATCGGGGACTGGGGCGATCGGGGACTGGGGCTCACGGGGATCGGGGGCTGGGGCTCACGGGGATCGGGGGCTGGGGCTCACGGGGATCGGGGGCTGGGGCTCACGGGGATCGGGGGCTGGGTCTCACGGGGATCGGGGGCTGGGGCTCACGGGGATCGGGGGCTGGGGCTCACGGGGATCGGGGGCTGGGGCTCACGGGGATCGGGGACTGGGGCTCACGGCGATCGGGGACTGGGGCTCACGGGGATCGGGGACTGGGGCTCACGGGGATCGGGGACTGGGGCTCACGGGGACTGGGGCTCACGGGGATCGGGGACTGGGGCTCACGGCGATCGGGGACTGGGGCGATCGGGGACTGGGGCTCTCGGGGACTGGGGCTCACGGGGACTGGGGCTCACGGGGATAGGGGACTGGGGCTCACGGGGATCGGGGACTGGGGCTCACGGGGATCGGGGACTGGAGCTCACGGGGATCGGGGACTGGGGCTCACGGGGACTGGGGCTCACGGGGATCGGGGACTGGGGCTCACGGGGATCGGGGACTGGGGCTCACGGGGATCGGGGACTGGGGCTCACGGGGATCGGGGACTGGGGCTCACGGGGATCGGGGACTGGGGCTCACGGGGATCGGGGGCTGGGGCTCACGGGGATCGGGGGCTGGGGCTCACGGGGATCGGGGACTGGGGCTCACGGGGATCGGGGACTGGGGCTCACGGGGATCGGGGACTGGGGCTCACGGGGATCGGGGGCTGCGGATCGGGGGCTGCGGATCGGGGGCTGGGGATCGGGGACTGGGGCTCACGGGGATCGGGGACTGGGGCTCACGGGGATCGGGGACTGGGGCTCACGGGGATCGGGGACTGGGGCTCACGGGGATCGGGGGCTGGGGCTCACGGGGATCGGGGGCTGGGGCTCACGGATCGGGGACTGGGGCTCACGGGGATCGGGGACTGGGGTTCACGGGGATCGGGGACTGGGGCTCACGGGGATCGGGGACTGGGGCTCACGGGGATCGGGGACTGGGGCTCACGGGGATCGGGGACTGGGGCTCACGGGGATCGGGGGCTGGGGCTCACGGGGATCGGGGACTGGGGCTCACGGGGATCGGGGACTGGGGCTCACGGGAATCGGGGCTGTGGCTCACGGGGATCGGGGACTGGGGCTCACCGGGATCGGGGACTGGGGCTCACGGGAATCGGGGCTGGGGCTCACGGGGACTGGGGCTCACGGGGATCGGGGCTGGGGCTCACGGGGTTCGGGGACTGGGGCTCACGGGGATCGGGGACTGAGGCTCACAGGGATCGGGGACTGGGGCTCACGGGGATCGGGGACTGGGGCTCACGGGGATCGGGGGCTGGGGCTCACGGGGATCGGGGGCTGGGGCTCACGGGGATCGGGGGCTGGGGCTCACGGGGATCAGGGACTGGGGCTCACGGGGACTGGGGCTCACGGGGATCGGAGACTGGGGCTCACGGGGATCGGGGGCTGGGGCTCACGGGGATTGGGGGCTGGGGCTCACGGGGATCGGGGGCTCACGGGGATCGGGGACTGGGGCTCACGGGGATCGGGGACTGGGGCTCACGCGGACTGGGGCTCACGGGGATCGGGGACTGGGGCTCACGGGGATCGGGGGCTGGGGCTCACGGGGATCGGGGACTGGGGCTCACGGGGATCGGGGACTGGGGCTCACGGGGATCGGGGACTGGGGCTGACGGGGATCGGGGACTGGGGCTCATGGATCGGGGGCTGGGGCTCACGGGGACTGGGGCTCACGGGGATCGGGGACTGGGGTTAACGGGGATCGGGGACTGGGGCTCACGGGGATCGGGGACTGGGGCTCACGGGGATCGGGTACTGGGGCTCACGGGGATCGGGGACTGGAGCTCACGGGGATCGGGGACTGGGGCTCACGGGGACTGGGGCTCACGGGGATCGGGGACTGGGGCTCACGGGGATCGGGGACTGGGGCTCACGGGGATCGGGGACTGGGGCTCACGGGGATCGGGGACTGGGGCTCACGGGGATCGGGGACTGGGGCTCACGGGGATCGGGGGCTGGGGCTCACGGGGATCGGGGACTGGGGCTCACGGGGATCGGGGACTGGGGCTCACGGGGACTGGGGCTCACGGGGATCGGGGACTGGGGCTCACGGCGATCGGGGACTGGGGCTCACGGGGATCGAGGACTGGGGCTCACGGGGATCGGGGACTGGGGCTCACGGGGATCGGGGACTGGGGCTCTCGGGGACTGGGGCTCACGGGGATCGGGGACTGGGGCTCACGGGGATCGGGGGCTGGGGCTCACGGGGATCGGGGACTGGGGCTCACCGGGATCGGGGACTGGGGCTCACGGGAATCGGGGCTGGGGCTCACGGGGACTGGGGCTCACGGGGATCGGGGCTGGGGCTCACGGGGTTCGGGGACTGGGGCTCACGGGGATCGGGGACTGAGGCTCACGGGGATCGGGGACTGGGGCGATCGGGGCCTGGGGCTCACGGGGATCGGGGGCTGGGGCTCACGGGGATCGGGGGCTGGGGCTCACGGGGGCTGGGGCTCACGGGGATCGGGGATTGGGGCTCACGGGGATCGGGGACTGGGGCTCACGGCGATCGGGGACTGGGGCTCACGGGGATCGGAGACTGGGGCTCACGGGGATCGGGGACTGGGGCTCACGGGGATCGGGGACTGGGGCTCACGGGGATCGGGGACTGGGGCTCACGGGGACTGGGGCTCACGGGGATCGGGGACTGGGGCTCACGGGGATCGGGGACTGGGGCTCACGGGGATCGGGGACTGGAGCTCACGGGGATCGGGGACTGGGGCTCACGGGGACTGGGGCTCACGGGGATCGGGGACTGGGGCTCACGGGGATCGGGGACTGGGGCTCACGGGGATCGGGGACTGGGGCTCACGGGGATCGGGGACTGGGGCTCACGGGGACTGGGGCTCACGGGGATCGGGGACTGGGGCTCACGGGGATCGGGGACTGGGGCTCACGGGGATCGGGGACTGGAGCTCACGGGGATCGGGGACTGGGGCTCACGGGGACTGGGGCTCACGGGGATCGGGGACTGGGGCTCACGGGGATCGGGGACTGGGGCTCACGGGGATCGGGGACTGGGGCTCACGGGGATCGGGGACTGGGGCTCACGGGGACTGGGGCTCACGGGGATCGGGGACTGGGGCTCACGGCGATCGGGGACTGGGGCTCACGGGGATCGAGGACTGGGGCTCACGGGGATCGGGGACTGGGGCTCACGGGGATCGGGGACTGGGGCTCACGGGGATCGGGGACTGGGGCTCTCGGGGACTGGGGCTCACGGGGATCGGGGACTGGGGCTCACGGGGATCGGGGGCTGGGGCTCACGGGGATCGGGGGCTGGGGCTCACGGGGATCGGGGACTGGGGCTCACGGGGACTGGGGCTCACGGGGATCGGGGGCTGGGGCTCACGGGGATCGGGGGCTGGGGCTCTCGGGGATCGGGGACTGGGGCTCACGGCGATCGGGGACTGGGGCTCACGGGGATCGGGGACTGGGGCTCACGGGGATCGGGGACTGGGGCTCACGGGGATCGGGGACTGGGGCTCACGGGGACTGGGGCTCACGGGGATCGGGGACTGGGGCGATCGGGGATCGGGGACTGGGGCTCTCGGGGACTGGGGCTCACGGGGACTGGGGCTCACGGGGATCGGGGACTGGGGCTCACGGGGATCGGGGACTGGGGCTCACGGGGATCGGGGACTGGGGCTCACGGGGATCGGGGACTGGGGCTCACGGGGATCGGGGACTGGGGCTCACGGGGATCGGGGACTGGGGCTCACGGGGATCGGGGACTGGGGCTCACGGGGATCGGGGACTGGGACTCACGGGGATCGGGGGCTGGGGCTCACGGGGATCGGGGGCTGGGGCTCACGGGGATCGGGGACTGGGGCTCACGGGGATCGGGGACTGGGGCTCACGGGGATCGGGGACTGGGGCTCACGGGGATCGGGGACTGGGGCTCACGGGGATCGGGGACTGGGGCTCACGGGGATCGGGGACTGGGGCTCACGGGGATCGGGGACTGGGGCTCTCGGGGACTGGGGCTCACGGGGATCGGGGACTGGGGCTCACGGGGATCGGGGACTGGGGCTCACGGGGATCGGGGACTGGGGCTCACGGGGATCGGGGGCTGGGGCTCACGGGGATCGGGGGCTGGGGCTCACGGGGATCGGGGGCTGGGGCTCACGGGGGCTGGGGCTCACGGGGATCGGGGATTGGGGCTCACGGGGATCGGGGACTGGGGCTCACGGCGATCGGGGACTGGGGCTCACGGGGATCGGAGACTGGGGCTCACGGGGATCGGGGACTGGGGCTCACGGGGATCGGGGACTGGGGCTCACGGGGATCGGGGACTGGGGCTCACGGGGACTGGGGCTCACGGGGATCGGGGACTGGGGCTCACGGGGATCGGGGACTGGGGCTCACGGGGATCGGGGACTGGAGCTCACGGGGATCGGGGACTGGGGCTCACGGGGACTGGGGCTCACGGGGATCGGGGACTGGGGCTCACGGGGATCGGGGACTGGGGCTCACGGGGATCGGGGACTGGGGCTCACGGGGATCGGGGACTGGGGCTCATGGGGATCGGGGACTGGGGCTCACGGGGATCGGGGGCTGGGGCTCACGGGGATCGGGGACTGGGGCTCACGGGGATCGGGGACTGGGGCTCACGGGGACTGGGGCTCACGGGGATCGGGGACTGGGGCTCACGGCGATCGGGGACTGGGGCTCACGGGGATCGAGGACTGGGGCTCACGGGGATCGGGGACTGGGGCTCACGGGGATCGGGGACTGGGGCTCACGGGGATCGGGGACTGGGGCTCACGGGGATCGGGGGCTGGGGCTCACGGGGATCGGGGGCTGGGGCTCACGGGGATCAGGGACTGGGGCTCACGGGGACTGGGGCTCACGGGGATCGGGGACTGGGGCTCACGGGGATCGGGGGCTGGGGCTCACGGGGATTGGGGGCTGGGGCTCACGGGGATCGGGGATCGGGGACTGGGGCTCACGGCGATCGGGGACTGGGGCTCACGGGGATCGGGGACTGGGGCTCACGGGGATCGGGGACTGGGGCTCACGGGGATCGGGGACTGGGGCTCACGGGGATCGGGGACTGGGGCTCACGGGGATCGGGGACTGGGGCTCACGGGGACTGGGGCTCACGGGGATCGGGGACTGGGGCGATCGGGGATCGGGGACTGGGGCTCTCGGGGACTGGGGCTCACGGGGACTGGGGCTCACGGGGATCGGGGACTGGGGCTCACGGGGATCGGGGACTGGGGCGATCGGGGACTGGGGATCGGGGGCTGGGGCTCACGGGGATCGGGGACTGGGGCTCACGGGGATCGGGGACTGGGGCTCACGCGGACTGGGGCTCACGGGGATCGGGGACTGGGGCTCACGGGGATCGGGGACTGGGGCTCACGGGGACTGGGGCTCACGGGGACTGGGGCTCACGGGGATCGGGGACTGGGGCGATCGGGGACTGGGGCGATCGGGGACTGGGGCTCACGGGGATCGGGGACTGGGGCTCACGGGGACTGTGGCTCACGGTGATCGGGGACTGGGGCTCACGGGGATCGGGGACTGGGGCTCACGGGGACCGGGGACTGGGGCTCACGGGGATCGGGGACTGGGGCTCACGGGGATCGGGGACTGGGGCTCACGGGGATCGGGGACTGGGGATCTGGGGCTCACGGGGATCGGGGACTGGGGCTCACGGGGATCGGGGACTGGGGCTCACGGGGATCGGGGACTGGGGCTCACGGGGATCGGGGACTGGGGCTCACGGGGATCGGGGACTGGGGCTCACGGGGATCGGGGACTGGGGCTCACGGGGACTGGGGCTCACGGGGATCGGGGACTGGAGCGATCGGGGACTGGGGCTCACGGAGATCGGGGACTGGGGCTCACGGGGATCGGGGACTGGGGCTCACGGGGACTGGGGGCTGGGGCTCACGGGGACTGGGGCTCTCGGGGACTGGGGCTCACGGGGATCGGGGATGGGCTCACGGGGCTCGGGGGCTGGGGCTCACGGGGCTCGGGGGCTGGGGCTCACGGGGATCGGGGACTGGGGCTCACGGGGATCGGGGACTGAGGCTCACGGGGATCGGGGACTGGGGCTCACGGGGATCGGGGACTGGGGCTCACGGGGATCGGGGACTGGGGCTCACGGGGATCGGGGCTGCGGATCGGGGGCTGCGGATCGGGGGCTGCGGATCGGGGGCTGGGGATCGGGGACTGGGGCTCACGGGGATCGGGGACTGGGGCTCACGGGGACTGGGGGCTGGGGCTCACGGGGATCGGGGACTGGGGCTCACGGGGATCGGGGACTGGGGCTCACGGGGATCGGGGGCTGGGGCTCACGGGGATCGGGGGCTGGGGCTCACGGATCGGGGACTGGGGCTCATGGGGATCGGGGACTGGGGTTCACGGGGATCGGGGACTGGGGCTATCGGGGACTGGGGCTCACGGGGATCGGGGACTGGGGCTCACGGGGATCGGGGACTGGGGCTCACGGGGATCGGGGGCTGGGGCTCACGGGGATCGGGGACTGGGGCTCACGGGGATCGGGGACTGGGGCTCACGGGAATCGGGGCTGTGGCTCACGGGGATCGGGGACTGGGGCTCACCGGGATCGGGGACTGGGGCTCACGGGAATCGGGGCTGGGGCTCACGGGGACTGGGGCTCACGGGGATCGGGGCTGGGGCTCACGGGGTTCGGGGACTGGGGCTCACGGGGATCGGGGACTGAGGCTCACGGGGATCGGGGACTGGGGCTCACGGGGATCGGGGACTGGGGCGATCGGGGACTGGGGCTCACGGGGATCGGGGGCTGGGGCTCACGGGGATCGGGGGCTGGGGCTCACGGGGATCGGGGGCTGGGGCTCACGGGGATCGGGGGCTGGGTCTCACGGGGATCGGGGGCTGGGGCTCACGGGGATCGGGGGCTGGGGCTCACGGGGATCGGGGGCTGGGGCTCACGGGGATCGGGGACTGGGGCTCACGGCGATCGGGGACTGGGGCTCACGGGGATCGGGGACTGGGGCTCACGGGGATCGGGGACTGGGGCTCACGGGGACTGGGGCTCACGGGGATCGGGGACTGGGGCTCACGGGGACTGGGGCTCACGGCGATCGGGGACTGGGGCGATCGGGGACTGGGGCTCTCGGGGACTGGGGCTCACGGGGACTGGGGCTCACGGGGATCGGGGACTGGGGCTCACGGGGATCGGGGACTGGGGCTCACGGGGATCGGGGACTGGAGCTCACGGGGATCGGGGACTGGGGCTCACGGGGACTGGGGCTCACGGGGATCGGGGACTGGGGCTCACGGGGATCGGGGACTGGGGCTCACGGGGATCGGGGACTGGGGCTCACGGGGATCGGGGACTGGGGCTCACGGGGATCGGGGACTGGGGCTCACGGGGATCGGGGGCTGGGGCTCACGGGGATCGGGGGCTGGGGCTCACGGGGATCGGGGACTGGGGCTCACGGGGATCGGGGACTGGGGCTCACGGGGATCGGGGACTGGGGCTCACGGGGATCAGGGACTGGGGCTCACGGGGATCGGGGGCTGCGGATCGGGGGCTGCGGATCGGGGGCTGCGGATCGGGGTATGCGGATCGGGGGCTGGGGATCGGGGACTGGGGCGATCGGGGACTGGGGCTCACGGGGATCGGGGACTGGGGCTCACGGGGATCGGGGACTGGGGCTCACGGGGATCGGGGGCTGGGGCTCACGGGGATCGGGGGCTGGGGCTCACGGATCGGGGACTGGGGCTCACGGGGATCGGGGACTGGGGTTCACGGGGATCGGGGACTGGGGCTCACGGGGATCGGGGACTGGGGCTCACGGGGATCGGGGACTGGGGCTCACGGGGATCGGGGACTGGGGCTCACGGGGATCGGGGGCTGGGGCTCACGGGGATCGGGGACTGGGGCTCACGGGGATCGGGGACTGGGGCTCACGGGAATCGGGGCTGTGGCTCACGGGGATCGGGGACTGGGGCTCACCGGGATCGGGGACTGGGGCTCACGGGAATCGGGGCTGGGGCTCACGGGGACTGGGGCTCACGGGGATCGGGGCTGGGGCTCACGGGGTTCGGGGACTGGGGCTCACGGGGATCGGGGACTGAGGCTCACAGGGATCGGGGACTGGGGCTCACGGGGATCGGGGACTGGGGCTCACGGGGATCGGGGGCTGGGGCTCACGGGGATCGGGGGCTGGGGCTCACGGGGATCGGGGGCTGGGGCTCACGGGGATCAGGGACTGGGGCTCACGGGGACTGGGGCTCACGGGGATCGGAGACTGGGGCTCACGGGGATCGGGGGCTGGGGCTCACGGGGATTGGGGGCTGGGGCTCACGGGGATCGGGGGCTCACGGGGATCGGGGACTGGGGCTCACGGGGATCGGGGACTGGGGCTCACGCGGACTGCGGCTCACGGGGATCGGGGACTGGGGCTCACGGGGATCGGGGGCTGGGGCTCACGGGGATCGGGGACTGGGGCTCACGGGGATCGGGGACTGGGGCTCACGGGGATCGGGGACTGGGGCTGACGGGGATCGGGGACTGGGGCTCATGGATCGGGGGCTGGGGCTCACGGGGACTGGGGCTCACGGGGATCGGGGACTGGGGTTAACGGGGATCGGGGACTGGGGCTCACGGGGATCGGGGACTGGGGCTCACGGGGATCGGGTACTGGGGCTCACGGGGATCGGGGACTGGAGCTCACGGGGATCGGGGACTGGGGCTCACGGGGACTGGGGCTCACGGGGATCGGGGACTGAGGCTCACGGGGATCGGGGACTGGGGCTCACGGGGATCGGGGACTGGGGCGATCGGGGACTGGGGCTCACGGGGATCGGGGGCTGGGGCTCACGGGGATCGGGGGCTGGGGCTCACGGGGATCGGGGGCTGGGGCTCACGGGGATCGGGGATTGGGGCTCACGGGGATCGGGGACTGGGGCTCACGGCGATCGGGGACTGGGGCTCACGGGGATCGGAGACTGGGGCTCACGGGGATCGGGGACTGGGGCTCACGGGGATCGGGGACTGGGGCTCACGGGGATCGGGGACTGGGGCTCACGGGGACTGGGGCTCACGGGGATCGGGGACTGGGGCTCACGGGGACTGGGGCTCACGGGGATCGGGGACTGGGGCTCACGGGGATCGGGGACTGGGGCTCACGGGGATCGGGGACTGGAGCTCACGGGGATCGGGGACTGGGGCTCACGGGGACTGGGGCTCACGGGGATCGGGGACTGGGGCTCACGGGGATCGGGGACTGGGGCTCACGGGGATCGGGGACTGGGGCTCACGGGGATCGGGGACTGGGGCTCACGGGGATCGGGGACTGGGGCTCACGGGGATCGGGGACTGGGGCTCACGGGGATCGGGGACTGGGGCTCACGGGGATCGGGGACTGGGGCGCACGGGGATCGGGGACTGGGGCTCACGGGGACTGGGGCTCACGGGGATCGGGGACTGGAGCGATCGGGGACTGGGGCTCACGGAGATCGGGGACTGGGGCTCACGGGGATCGGGGACTGGGGCTCACGGGGACTGGGGGCTGGGGCTCACGGGGACTGGGGCTCTCGGGGACTGGGGCTCACGGGGATCGGGGATGGGCTCACGGGGCTCGGGGGCTGGGGCTCACGGGGCTCGGGGGCTGGGGCTCACGGGGATCGGGGACTGGGGCTCACGGGGATCGGGGACTGAGGCTCACGGGGATCGGGGACTGGGGCTCACGGGGATCGGGGACTGGGGCTCACGGGGATCGGGGACTGGGGCTCACGGGGATCGGGGCTGCGGATCGGGGGCTGCGGATCGGGGGCTGCGGATCGGGGGCTGGGGATCGGGGACTGGGGCTCACGGGGATCGGGGACTGGGGCTCACGGGGACTGGGGGCTGGGGCTCACGGGGATCGGGGACTGGGGCTCACGGGGATCGGGGGCTGGGGCTCACGGGGATCGGGGGCTGGGGCTCACGGATCGGGGACTGGGGCTCATGGGGATCGGGGACTGGGGTTCACGGGGATCGGGGACTGGGGCTATCGGGGACTGGGGCTCACGGGGATCGGGGACTGGGGCTCACGGGGATCGGGGACTGGGGCTCACGGGGATCGGGGGCTGGGGCTCACGGGGATCGGGGACTGGGGCTCACGGGGATCGGGGACTGGGGCTCACGGGAATCGGGGCTGTGGCTCACGGGGATCGGGGACTGGGGCTCACCGGGATCGGGGACTGGGGCTCACGGGAATCGGGGCTGGGGCTCACGGGGACTGGGGCTCACGGGGATCGGGGCTGGGGCTCACGGGGTTCGGGGACTGGGGCTCACGGGGATCGGGGACTGAGGCTCACGGGGATCGGGGACTGGGGCTCACGGGGATCGGGGACTGGGGCGATCGGGGACTGGGGCTCACGGGGATCGGGGGCTGGGGCTCACGGGGATCGGGGGCTGGGGCTCACGGGGATCGGGGGCTGGGGCTCACGGGGATCGGGGGCTGGGTCTCACGGGGATCGGGGGCTGGGGCTCACGGGGATCGGGGGCTGGGGCTCACGGGGATCGGGGGCTGGGGCTCACGGGGATCGGGGACTGGGGCTCACGGCGATCGGGGACTGGGGCTCACGGGGATCGGGGACTGGGGCTCACGGGGATCGGGGACTGGGGCTCACGGGGACTGGGGCTCACGGGGATCGGGGACTGGGGCTCACGGGGACTGGGGCTCACGGCGATCGGGGACTGGGGCGATCGGGGACTGGGGCTCTCGGGGACTGGGGCTCACGGGGACTGGGGCTCACGGGGATCGGGGACTGGGGCTCACGGGGATCGGGGACTGGGGCTCACGGGGATCGGGGACTGGGGCTCACGGGGATCGGGGACTGGGGCGATCGGGGACTGGGGCTCACGGGGATCGGGGACTGGGGCTCACGGGGATCGGGGACTGGGGCTCACGGGGATCGGGGACTGGGGCTCTCGGGGATCGGGGACTGGGGCTCTCGGGGACTGGGGCTCACGGGGATCGGGGACTGGGGCTCACGGGGATCGGGGACTGGGGCTCACGGGGATCGGGGACTGGGGCTCACGGGGATCGGGGGCTGGGGCTCACGGGGATTGGGGGCTGGGGCTCACGGGGATCGGGGACTGGGGCTCACGGGGATCGGGGACTGGGTCTCACGGGGATCGGGGACTGGGGCTCACGGATCGGGGGCTGGGACTCACGGGGACTGGGGCTCACGGGGATCGGGGACTGGGGCTCACGGGGATCGGGGACTGGGGCTCACGGGGATCGGGGACTGGGGCGATCGGGGACTGGGGATCGGGGGCTGGGGCTCACGGGGATCGGGGGCTGGGGCTCACGGGGATCGGGGGCTCACGGGGATCGGGGACTGGGGCTCACGGGGATCGGGGGCTCACGGGGATCGGGGACTGGGGCTCACGCGGACTGGGGCTCACGGGGATCGGGGACTGGGGCTCACGGGGACTGGGGCTCACGGGGACTGGGGCTCACGGGGACTGGGGCTCACGGGGACTGGGGCTCACGGGGACTGGGGCTCACGGGGACTGGGGCTCACGGGGATCGGGGACTGGGGCGATCGGGGACTGGGGCGATCGGGGACTGGGGCGATCGGGGACTGGGGCTCACGGGGATCGGGGACTGGGGCTCACGGGGACTGTGGCTCACGGTGATCGGGGACTGGGGCTCACGGGGATCGGGGACTGGGGCTCACGGGGACCGGGGACTGGGGCTCACGGGGATCGGGGACTGGGACTCACGGGGATCGGGGACTGGGGCTCACGGGGATCGGGGGCTGGGGCTCACGGGGATCGGGGACTGGGGCTCACGGGGATCGGGGACTGGGGCTCACGGGGATCGGGGACTGGGGCTCACGGGGATCGGGGACTGGGGCGATCGGGGACTGGGGCTCACGGGGATCGGGGACTGGGGCTCACGGGGATCGGGGACTGGGGCTCACGGGGATCGGGGACTGGGGCTCTCGGGGATCGGGGACTGGGGCTCTCGGGGACTGGGGCTCACGGGGATCGGGGACTGGGGCGATCGGGGACTGGGGCTCACGGGGATCGGGGACTGGGGCTCACGGGGATCGGGGGCTGGGGCTCACGGGGATTGGGGGCTGGGGCTCACGGGGATCGGGGACTGGGGCTCACGGGGATCGGGGACTGGGTCTCACGGGGATCGGGGACTGGGGCTCACGGATCGGGGGCTGGGACTCACGGGGACTGGGGCTCACGGGGATCGGGGACTGGGGCTCACGGGGATCGGGGACTGGGGCTCACGGGGATCGGGGACTGGGGCGATCGGGGACTGGGGATCGGGGGCTGGGGCTCACGGGGATCGGGGGCTGGGGCTCACGGGGATCGGGGGCTCACGGGGATCGGGGACTGGGGCTCACGGGGATCGGGGGCTCACGGGGATCGGGGACTGGGGCTCACGCGGACTGGGGCTCACGGGGATCGGGGACTGGGGCTCACGGGGACTGGGGCTCACGGGGACTGGGGCTCACGGGGACTGGGGCTCACGGGGACTGGGGCTCACGGGGATCGGGGACTGGGGCGATCGGGGACTGGGGCGATCGGGGACTGGGGCTCACGGGGATCGGGGACTGGGGCTCACGGGGACTGTGGCTCACGGTGATCGGGGACTGGGGCTCACGGGGATCGGGGACTGGGGCTCACGGGGACCGGGGACTGGGGCTCACGGTGATCGGGGACTGGGGCTCACGGGGATCGGGGACTGGGGCTCACGGGGACCGGGGACTGGGGCTCACGGGGATCGGGGACTGGGGCTCACGGGGATCGGGGACTGGGGCTCACGGGGACTGGGGATCTGGGGCTCACGGGGATCGGGGACTGGGGCTCACGGGGATCGGGGACTGGGGCTCACGGGGATCGGGGACTGGGGCTCACGGGGATCGGGGACTGGGGCTCACGGGGATCGGGGACTGGGGCTCACGGGGATCGGGGACTGGGGCTCACGGGGATCGGGGACTGGGGCTCACGGGGATCGGGGACTGGGGCTCACGGGGATCGGGGACTGGGGCTCACGGGGACTGGGGCTCACGGGGATCGGGGACTGGAGCGATCGGGGACTGGGGCTCACGGAGATCGGGGACTGGGGCTCACGGGGATCGGGGACTGGGGCTCACGGGGACTGGGGGCTGGGGCTCACGGGGACTGGGGCTCTCGGGGACTGGGGCTCACGGGGATCGGGGATGGGCTCACGGGGCTCGGGGGCTGGGGCTCACGGGGCTCGGGGGCTGAGGCTCACGGGGATCGGGGACTGGGGCTCACGGGGATCGGGGACTGGGGCTCACGGGGATCGGGGACTGGGGCTCACGGGGATCGGGGCTGCGGATCGGGGGCTGCGGATCGGGGGCTGCGGATCGGGGGCTGGGGATCGGGGACTGGGGCTCACGGGGATCAGGGACTGGGGCTCACGGGGACTGGGGGCTGGGGCTCACGGGGATCGGGGACTGGGGCTCACGGGGATCGGGGACTGGGGCTCACGGGGATCGGGGGCTGGGGCTCACGGGGATCGGGGGCTGGGGCTCACGGATCGGGGACTGGGGCTCATGGGGATCGGGGACTGGGGTTCTCGGGGACTGGGGCTATCGGGGACTGGGGCTCACGGGGATCGGGGACTGGGGCTCACGGGGATCGGGGACTGGGGCTCACGGGGATCGGGGGCTGGGGCTCACGGGGATCGGGGACTGGGGCTCACGGGGATCGGGGACTGGGGCTCACGGGAATCGGGGCTGTGGCTCACGGGGATCGGGGACTGGGGCTCACCGGGATCGGGGACTGGGGCTCACGGGAATCGGGGCTGGGGCTCACGGGGACTGGGGCTCACGGGGATCGGGGCTGGGGCTCACGGGGTTCGGGGACTGGGGCTCACGGGGATCGGGGACTGAGGCTCACGGGGATCGGGGACTGGGGCTCACGGGGATCGGGGACTGGGGCGATCGGGGGCTGGGGCTCACGGGGATCGGGGGCTGGGGCTCACGGGGATCGGGGGCTGGGGCTCACGGGGATCGGGGGCTGGGGCTCACGGGGATCGGGGGCTGGGGCTCACGGGGATCGGGGGCTGGGGCTCACGGGGATCGGGGGCTGGGGCTCACGGGGATCGGGGGCTGGGGCTCACGGGGATCGGGGGCTGGGGCTCACGGGGATCGGGGACTGGGGCTCACGGCGATCGGGGACTGGGGCTCACGGGGATCGGGGACTGGGGCTCACGGGGATCGGGGACTGGGGCTCACGGGGACTGGGGCTCACGGGGATCGGGGACTGGGGCTCACGGGGACTGGGGCTCACGGGGATCGGGGACTGGGGCTCTCGGGGACTGGGGCTCTCGGGGACTGGGGCTCACGGGGACTGGGGCTCACGGGGATCGGGGACTGGGGCTCACGGGGATCGGGGACTGGGGCTCACGGGGATCGGGGACTGGAGCTCACGGGGACCGGGGCTCACGGGGACTGGGGCTCACGGGGATCGGGGACTGGGGCTCACGGGGATCGGGGACTGGGGCTCACGGGGATCGGGGACTGGGGCTCACGGGGATCGGGGACTGGGGCTCACGGGGATCGGGGGCTGGGGCTCACGGGGATCGGGGGCTGGGGCTCACGGGGATCGGGGACTGGGGCTCACGGGGATCGGGGACTGGGGCTCACGGGGATCGGGGACTGGGGCTCACGGGGATCGGGGGCTGCGGATCGGGGGCTGCGGATCGGGGGCTGCGGATCGGGGGCTGGGGATCGGGGACTGGGGCTCACGGGGATCGGGGACTGGGGCTCACGGGGATCGGGGACTGGGGCTCACGGGGATCGGGGACTGGGGCTCACGGGGATCGGGGGCTGGGGCTCACGGGGATCGGGGGCTGGGGCTCACGGATCGGGGACTGGGGCTCACGGGGATCGGGGACTGGGGTTCACGGGGATCGGGGACTGGGGCTCACGGGGATCGGGGACTGGGGCTCACGGGGATCGGGGACTGGGGCTCACGGGGATCGGGGACTGGGGCTCACGGGGATCGGGGGCTGGGGCTCACGGGGATCGGGGACTGGGGCTCACGGGGATCGGGGACTGGGGCTCACGGGGATCGGGGACTGGGGCTCACGGGGACCGGGGACTGGGGCTCACGGGGATCGGGGACTGGGACTCACGGGGATCGGGGACTGGGGCTCACGGGGATCGGGGGCTGGGGCTCATGGGGATCGGGGACTGGGGCTCACGGGGATCGGGGACTGGGGCTCACGGGGATCGGGGACTGGGGCTCACGGGGATCGGGGACTGGGGCGATCGGGGACTGGGGCTCACGGGGATCGGGGACTGGGGCTCACGGGGATCGGGGACTGGGGCTCACGGGGATCGGGGACTGGGGCTCTCGGGGATCGGGGACTGGGGCTCTCGGGGACTGGGGCTCACGGGGATCGGGGACTGGGGCGATCGGGGACTGGGGCTCACGGGGATCGGGGACTGGGGCTCACGGGGATCGGGGGCTGGGGCTCACGGGGATTGGGGGCTGGGGCTCACGGGGATCGGGGACTGGGGCTCACGGGGATCGGGGACTGGGTCTCACGGGGATCGGGGACTGGGGCTCACGGATCGGGGGCTGGGACTCACGGGGACTGGGGCTCACGGGGATCGGGGACTGGGGCTCACGGGGATCGGGGACTGGGGCTCACGGGGATCGGGGACTGGGGCGATCGGGGACTGGGGATCGGGGGCTGGGGCTCACGGGGATCGGGGGCTGGGGCTCACGGGGATCGGGGGCTCACGGGGATCGGGGACTGGGGCTCACGGGGATCGGGGGCTCACGGGGATCGGGGACTGGGGCTCACGCGGACTGGGGCTCACGGGGATCGGGGACTGGGGCTCACGGGGACTGGGGCTCACGGGGACTGGGGCTCACGGGGACTGGGGCTCACGGGGACTGGGGCTCACGGGGATCGGGGACTGGGGCGATCGGGGACTGGGGCGATCGGGGACTGGGGCTCACGGGGATCGGGGACTGGGGCTCACGGGGACTGTGGCTCACGGTGATCGGGGACTGGGGCTCACGGGGATCGGGGACTGGGGCTCACGGGGACCGGGGACTGGGGCTCACGGTGATCGGGGACTGGGGCTCACGGGGATCGGGGACTGGGGCTCACGGGGACCGGGGACTGGGGCTCACGGGGATCGGGGACTGGGGCTCACGGGGATCGGGGACTGGGGCTCACGGGGACTGGGGATCTGGGGCTCACGGGGATCGGGGACTGGGGCTCACGGGGATCGGGGACTGGGGCTCACGGGGATCGGGGACTGGGGCTCACGGGGATCGGGGACTGGGGCTCACGGGGATCGGGGACTGGGGCTCACGGGGATCGGGGACTGGGGCTCACGGGGATCGGGGACTGGGGCTCACGGGGATCGGGGACTGGGGCTCACGGGGATCGGGGACTGGGGCTCACGGGGACTGGGGCTCACGGGGATCGGGGACTGGAGCGATCGGGGACTGGGGCTCACGGAGATCGGGGACTGGGGCTCACGGGGATCGGGGACTGGGGCTCACGGGGACTGGGGGCTGGGGCTCACGGGGACTGGGGCTCTCGGGGACTGGGGCTCACGGGGATCGGGGATGGGCTCACGGGGCTCGGGGGCTGGGGCTCACGGGGCTCGGGGGCTGAGGCTCACGGGGATCGGGGACTGGGGCTCACGGGGATCGGGGACTGGGGCTCACGGGGATCGGGGACTGGGGCTCACGGGGATCGGGGCTGCGGATCGGGGGCTGCGGATCGGGGGCTGCGGATCGGGGGCTGGGGATCGGGGACTGGGGCTCACGGGGATCAGGGACTGGGGCTCACGGGGACTGGGGGCTGGGGCTCACGGGGATCGGGGACTGGGGCTCACGGGGATCGGGGACTGGGGCTCACGGGGATCGGGGGCTGGGGCTCACGGGGATCGGGGGCTGGGGCTCACGGATCGGGGACTGGGGCTCATGGGGATCGGGGACTGGGGTTCTCGGGGACTGGGGCTATCGGGGACTGGGGCTCACGGGGATCGGGGACTGGGGCTCACGGGGATCGGGGACTGGGGCTCACGGGGATCGGGGGCTGGGGCTCACGGGGATCGGGGACTGGGGCTCACGGGGATCGGGGACTGGGGCTCACGGGAATCGGGGCTGTGGCTCACGGGGATCGGGGACTGGGGCTCACCGGGATCGGGGACTGGGGCTCACGGGAATCGGGGCTGGGGCTCACGGGGACTGGGGCTCACGGGGATCGGGGCTGGGGCTCACGGGGTTCGGGGACTGGGGCTCACGGGGATCGGGGACTGAGGCTCACGGGGATCGGGGACTGGGGCTCACGGGGATCGGGGACTGGGGCGATCGGGGGCTGGGGCTCACGGGGATCGGGGGCTGGGGCTCACGGGGATCGGGGGCTGGGGCTCACGGGGATCGGGGGCTGGGGCTCACGGGGATCGGGGGCTGGGGCTCACGGGGATCGGGGGCTGGGGCTCACGGGGATCGGGGGCTGGGGCTCACGGGGATCGGGGGCTGGGGCTCACGGGGATCGGGGGCTGGGGCTCACGGGGATCGGGGACTGGGGCTCACGGCGATCGGGGACTGGGGCTCACGGGGATCGGGGACTGGGGCTCACGGGGATCGGGGACTGGGGCTCACGGGGACTGGGGCTCACGGGGATCGGGGACTGGGGCTCACGGGGACTGGGGCTCACGGGGATCGGGGACTGGGGCTCTCGGGGACTGGGGCTCTCGGGGACTGGGGCTCACGGGGACTGGGGCTCACGGGGATCGGGGACTGGGGCTCACGGGGATCGGGGACTGGGGCTCACGGGGATCGGGGACTGGAGCTCACGGGGACCGGGGCTCACGGGGACTGGGGCTCACGGGGATCGGGGACTGGGGCTCACGGGGATCGGGGACTGGGGCTCACGGGGATCGGGGACTGGGGCTCACGGGGATCGGGGACTGGGGCTCACGGGGATCGGGGGCTGGGGCTCACGGGGATCGGGGGCTGGGGCTCACGGGGATCGGGGACTGGGGCTCACGGGGATCGGGGACTGGGGCTCACGGGGATCGGGGACTGGGGCTCACGGGGATCGGGGGCTGCGGATCGGGGGCTGCGGATCGGGGGCTGCGGATCGGGGGCTGCGGATCGGGGGCTGGGGATCGGGGACTGGGGCTCACGGGGATCGGGGACTGGGGCTCACGGGGATCGGGGACTGGGGCTCACGGGGATCGGGGACTGGGGCTCACGGGGATCGGGGGCTGGGGCTCACGGGGATCGGGGGCTGGGGCTCACGGATCGGGGACTGGGGCTCACGGGGATCGGGGACTGGGGTTCACGGGGATCGGGGACTGGGGCTCACGGGGATCGGGGACTGGGGCTCACGGGGATCGGGGACTGGGGCTCACGGGGATCGGGGACTGGGGCTCACGGGGATCGGGGGCTGGGGCTCACGGGGATCGGGGACTGGGGCTCACGGGGATCGGGGACTGGGGCTCACGGGAATCGGGGCTGTGGCGATCGGGGACTGGGGCTCACCGGGATCGGGGACTGGGGCTCACGGGAATCGGGGCTGGGGCTCACGGGGACTGGGGCTCACGGGGATCGGGGCTGGGGCTCACGGGGTTCGGGGACTGGGGCTCACGGGGATCGGGGACTGAGGCTCACAGGGATCGGGGACTGGGGCTCACGGGGATCGGGGACTGGGGCGATCGGGAACTGGGGCTCACGGGGATCGGGGGCTGGGGCTCACGGGGATCGGGGGCTGGGGCTCACGGGGATCGGGGGCTGGGGCTCACCGGGATCGGGGGCTGGGGCTCACGGGGATCGGGGGCTAGGGCTCACGGGGATCGGGGACTGGGGCTCACGGCGATCGGGGACTGGGGCTCACGGGGATCGGGGACTGGGGCTCACGGGGATCGGGGACTGGGGCTCACGGGGACTGGGGTTCACGGGGATCGGGGACTGGGGCTCACGGGGACTGGGGCTCACGGGGATCGGGGACTGGGGCGATCGGGGACTGGGGCTCTCGGGGACTGGGGCTCACGGGGACTGGGGCTCACGGGGATCGGGGACTGGGGCTCACGGGGATCGGGGACTGGGGCTCACGGGGATCGGGGACTGGGGCTCACGGGGATCGGGGACTGGAGCTCACGGGGATCGGGGACTGGGGCTCACGGGGACTGGGGCTCACGGGGATCGGGGACTGGGGCTCACGGGGATCGGGGACTGGGGCTCACGGGGATCGGGGACTGGGGCTCACGGGGATCGGGGACTGGGGCTCACGGGGATCGGGGACTGGGGCTCACGGGGATCGGGGGCTGGGGCTCATGGGGATCGGGGGCTGGGGCTCACGGGGATCGGGGACTGGGGCTCACGGGGATCGGGGACTGGGGCTCACGGGGATCGGGGACTGGGGCTCACGGGGATCGGGGACTGGGGCTCACGGGGATCGGGGGCTGGGGCTCACGGGGATCGGGGGCTGGGGCTCACGGGGATCGGGGACTGGGGCTCACGGGGATCGGGGACTGGGGCTCACGCGGATCGGGGACGGGCTCACGGATCGGGGGCTGGGGCTCACGGGGATCGGGGGCTGGGGCTCACGGGGACTGGGGCTCACGGGGATCGGGGACTGGGGCTCACGGGGAACGGGGACTGGGGCTCACGGGGATCGGGGACTGGGGCTCACGGGGATCGGGGACTGGGGCTCACGGGGATCGGGGACTGGGGCTCACGGGGATCGGGGACTGGGGCTCACGGGGATCGGGGACTGGGGCTCACGGGGATCGGGGACTGGGGCTCACGGGGACTGGGGATCGGGGGCTGGGGCTCACGGGGATCGGGGGCTCACGGGGATCGGGGACTGGGGCTCATGCGGACTGGGGCTCACGGGGATCGGGGACTGGGGCTCACGGGGATCGGGGACTGGGGCTCACGGGGACTGGGGCTCACGGGGATCGGGGACTGGGGCGATCGGGGACTGGGGCGATCGGGGACTGGGGCGATTGGGGACTGGGGCGATTGGGGACTGGGGCTCACGGGGACTGTGGCTCACGGGGATCGGGGACTGGGGCTCACGGGGATCGGGGACTGGGGCTCACGGGGATCGGGGGCTGGGGCTCACGGGGATCGGGGACTGGGGCTCACGGGGATTGGGGACTGGGGCTCACGGGAATCGGGGCTGTGGCTCACGGGGATCGGGGACTGGGGCTCACCGGGATCGGGGACTGGGGCTCACGGGAATCGGGGCTGGGGCTCACGGGGACTGGGGCTCACGGGGATCGGGGCTGGGGCTCACGGGGTTCGGGGACTGGGGCTCACGGGGATCGGGGACTGAGGCTCACGGGGATCGGGGACTGGGGCGATCGGGGCCTGGGGCTCACGGGGATCGGGGGCTGGGGCTCACGGGGATCGGGGGCTGGGG